>NW_015091373.1:804000-828445 GCF_001431845.1 Calidris pugnax | reverse complement strand
ACCCCGGGCTCCGGGGCCTCCCCCCCCCCCCTTCCTCTGCCTCCTAGAAACCCTGCCAGGGAAGGAACAGTTTGGCTCGGAGGAGGCTTTGCCCTTTTGGAGCAAACAAAGAAAAGCTTGTGCAGCTGGGGATGCTCTGGGGGAGCGGGCGACGTGGAGCCGGGGCTCATCCAGGACCCCCCTGTCCCTCGAGGACCCTCTTAAACCCATCTTCCCTGCATCTCCAGTGCTCTGGACAGATTTATTTTCCCCTGACATCCTCAGCCAGCAGCTCGGGATGGCTGGGAACCTCTGCCCTCCCTGTGGGGATGGAGGGTTCAGTGGCAAAAGCCCCATTGCTTCGAGGCTGAGGCTTTCATTGGCTGTTGCCAGGTGAAGGAGGGGTATTTCTTGTCTGTGAAAATAGCCAGCCCCCCTTTTTCCCAGCTCCCCGAGCAGGGAAAGGCTCCATGTCTGTGTTCCCACCACTGGCTGCAGTCGCTGGCATCTTCCAGACACTCCTGTTGCCCCCTCACTGTTCCTGGGGATGAGGGGAACGAGAGGAAACCTCATCGCATTAAACATTAATTTTTTTTATTACCTTAGGATCCCCCCTGGCCCTTAAACTCGGAGATGGGGGGTTGGAGGAGCGATTGCAAAGGGAAAAGGGGCTGGTTGTGGTGGGGGAAGGCACCCGTCCCCCCCGTACATCGCCCACCCCAGCATGTCCCAGCCTGCCCTGGACGCGTTTGCTGCCACAAGTGCTTTTTTTCCAGCCTCGCGTGCGTCACTGGGGTTGTCTGAATCCCATTAAGGCTGAAATTCGGAGTTCAGCAGAAGTGGGAGCCCTTCCCGGCGCGGTGCTCGGCACAGATGTGTGGGGAGGGCGGCGCGGCTGGGGTGGGGCACCCCAAATTGCTGCCAGCTCCTTATTTTGCTAAATCCGTGCCCTTTGGGAGCTGCCGTTTCCTTCCCTGCTGCTGGCAGCTGGGGTAGGAGGAAGCCAGCGGAGCTCTTCCCCTGGCCGAAATTAGGGCTGGCATGGAGGAGTTCCCTGGGAAGCACCAGCCCAGCGGGTTCGGGATGGGCTTCCCCGGAGTAGGGCTGGGAATCGCCTCCCGCTGTCCTGCCACCGGCCACGTTAACCATTTCCCCATCCTGCTGCCTTTGAGAGGCTGTTTCCTGAGGTTTCTCTTCTGCAATGGGCTCGGCACGGTCCCAAATGGCCAAGGCTGGTGGCCATTTCTGCCCACAGCTGCCATCGGTCCCCCCACAGCCCCTCACCGGGGTGTCGGGGCTGGGTCCCCACCTGCCTCCGCTCCCTCCATCCCCCCACCGAGGGCTGAATAGCCCCAGTGTGAAGCCGAACAACTGCCGGGGGCTGGCGTGGTCCCCAGTCTCATCTCCCCCCGGGTTCCCCGGCCGCGGTGGCAGCTGCAGCCCCGCACCCAGCCCCCCCATGCCGCAGTGGAAAAACCCCGTTTCGGGGCATGAAGGTTGTCGCAATGCACGCGCACGCCCCACGGTGTGATGTGGGGCTGTGGGTACTAAGGTGAGCCAAAGAGAGTGGAAGTTGGTTAATGAGGCGCGCCGGGGCGAGCTCGGCGGAGATGCCACAAAACCCAAACGGGGTTAAGACATCTCTGCTCCCCCGGCGGCGCCGAGTCAGCGGCGCCCGTTGCCGATCGTAAACCAATTTCCTCTCCAAGGTGAAGGCGAAGGCGTCCGTGACCGGGGTTGTCCTCCAAGCTGTTGCCAACCATGATGCTTTATTGCCCTTTTCCTGTGTTTACAGCCAGGAGGTTCGACAGCAACAGGGGCAAAGTTCTCGGGGAGCGGGCAGGGGGGGTGCCCCACTGCCCCGGACTTTACCCCACGTAATTACGGGTGTTGCAGCCCTTGGCGGGGTGTCCCTGCAAAGAGGTGGTGGAGCCAGGGCAGGAGGCAAAAAAAAAAGCTCTTCTGAAGCTTTTGAATTCTTGTGTCGGGGCTGCAAGCGGCGCCGAAGCAGCTGGAGGGGAGGGTTTGCGATAGATGAGGTCTCTCAACCCTCTTGGGCAGGAGCCACCTCCAGCCACTTGACCCAGCTCCTGCCTTCAGCAGCCACCTCCTCCAGCCACTCTCGATGCCCCCAGCTCAGCGAAGCTCGACGTCCCTCTACCCCAGTGCCTTGACAGCACCAATTGGTTGGGGTTTTAATTAATAACTGTTTAGGGACCCACTTTCTCCCTTAAAACCCCAGCTCTGAGTCATGTGAGCCCCCCAAAAAAGTCCAAGCTCTTGACACGGATGTGTAAGGTGTGGGTTTCGAAGCAGGGGTAGCCCCAAGGGGACTTGGCCCAGTTCTCACAGGCACCCGGCTGTTTTCCAGCACTGGGGGTGACTGGTTGCCCCATTGAAGCTTCCAGTCCCCACTGGGAAGAGCCACTTGTCCCCCTCTCCTTGCAATGCAGTGGCCAAGCGGAGCTCTGGTCTCACTGGTGGCTTTGGGGAGGGCTCTGGATCCAGCCCAGTGGTGAAGCAGGACGTGAATGGTGGCAACAGAACCTCCAAGGGGCTTTTAATGCCTGTCACCCTCCGGGGGAGCAGGGAGGGAGGTTGCAGAGGGGCAGGAGGAAGGCTGGAGCCTGGCATTGGGACAGGAGCGGGGAGATGAGTCACGTTCAGTGGCCCGTCCTTGGGCTGGAGCAGGGTGTGGTGGCCACCAGGGCCATGCTTCAGCGGGTCCCCCCCCGAATCCGGAGTCACGCTCGCCTGCCCCTTCCTTCCTGGCGTGACGGGTGCTCAGGGATAACCCACTCCCCGGCAGCATCCGTGGGGTGTGAGGATGCCCCCACCCCCCAGGGCACCCGTCATCTCCCCACAGCCCAGGGAGAAATTAGGGGGAGTTTTCCAACACGGACCCTTCGTGCCATGGGCTGGGGGGGGAAGCAGAGCACTGGGGGGGAGAGGGTTTGGCTCCTTGGCATCGTGCTTTGGCAGGGGGGGATGCACCCAGAGCCCCCATTCGCAGGGCAGGGAGGCAAACCCTCATGCCACGCATCCCAAACAGCAATTAGTGCTGCTTTATTGCCTCAGTGCAAAAAGCCACCAACTCGTGGGCACAGGGGGCTGAGCAGGAGGGAGGTAGTGGGGAGGGTGAAGCCTCTTGCAGTGGCCCAGTTTGCAATTGGGGCTAAACAGCACTTTTTGGGGATGCCACGTCTGCAGCCCTGGCTGATGGGGAGGTGGTTATTCCCCCCCCCAACAAAGAGGGTCAGGGCTTCTCCCTGGCAGAGGGGTGCTGGGCCCACTGGCGCATGGCAGAGCACAGCCCAACGCCCTGCTCATCCTCACCCCCGTGTCTCCTCACGCCGAGCTGCCCTTTTCCCAACGGCATCGTGTCCGGAGCCATCCCGGCAGCCACCCCGGCGGAGGCGGTGGTGATGGTGGTGATGGTGCTGATGGTGGTGACTCACGGCCGGCAGCTGAAGCGGGCAAACAGGGCTGCTCCGGCGCGGCCGCTGCGGGCAAACAGACCTTGTGGCAGAGTAAACACCTCGCCTGCCCTTATCGGCGCTCTGCCGGCCGGGAGAGAGAACCCTTTCTGTTCCCAGGAAGATGGGTGGCAGCTGGATCCAACAATCCCCTGCTTTGTTCCGTAAGCAAATTGTGAGGGATGGAAGCTTTGCGTACCCGGATTTAGGGAACTGTAGAACCACAGACTGGTTTGGGTGGGAAGGGACCTCAAAGACCATCCAGTGCCACCCCCTGCCCTGGGCAGGGCCACCTCGCACCAGCCCAGGTTGCTCCAGGCCCCCTCCAACCTGGCCTTGAACCCCTCCAGGGATGGGGCAGCCACAGCTTCTCTGGCCAACCTGGGCCAGGCTCTCACCGCCCTCACACCAAAGAACTTCTGCCCCACATCTCAGCTCCATCTCCCCTCTTTCAGCTTCAAACCCCTCCCCCTCCTCCCATCGCTCCCCTCCCTGATCCAGAGTCCCCCCCATCTCTCCTGGAGCCCCTTGAGGAACTGGAAGGGGCTCCAAGATCTCCCCGGAGCCTTCTCTTCTCCAGGCTGAACCCCCCCCAACTCTCTCAGCTCCCCCCCTCCCAGCAGAGGGGCTCCAGCCCTCCCAGCATCTCCGAGGCCTCCTCTGGCCCCACTCCAACAGCTCCATGTCCTTCTGCTGTTGGTGGCCCCAGAGCTGGAGGCAGCACTGGGTGGGGGGGTGTCTCCCCAGAGCGGAGCAGAGGGGCAGACTCCCCCCCCTCACCCTGGGGGTACAGCCCAGGGGGCTGGGGACTTGCTGGGATGGCAGCACATGTTGCCAGGTCGTGTTGAGCTTCTCACCCCCCAGCACCCCCAAGTCCTTCTCTTCAGGGCTGCTCCCCATCCCTCCATCCCCAGCCTGGATTTGGGCTTGGGGTTGCCCCAACCCGGGTTCAGGACCCTGCACTTGGCCTGGCTGAAGGCCATGAGGTTGGTACGGTCCCACCTCTCCAGCCTGTCCAGTCCCTCTGGATGTCACCCCTTCCCAAACCATGGCACCAGCTCATGATGAGCTTCTCAATGGGGTGAACTGGAGAGGAAAATGGAGAATTGGAGCTTTCTCCCTGTTTTCCCTCTTTTGGGTCCTCACTGCCTTGTCCCCTCTTGCCCAGGGGCCCTGTTCCCAGTATTTCCCCCCGGCTGGGGCACAGCCATGTCCTCATGAGCGGAGCAACCTCCTCCTTCCTTTCCGTTGCCCCGTTTAGGAGCTGCCAACTTTGCATCCAGAGACGCCTGTGTGTGCAGAGGGAAAAGAGGTGGCCACCAGGTTTGCATGGTGGCCACGCGTTTCCCTGCTCCCCGGGGGTTGGGATTTGCATCCCTGTTCCTCCCTCCCCGGCTGCCAGGTCCCAGCGAAACACGAGCTTGTGGCTGTTCTTCCCCCACCCCAACGCTCCCCGTCCCGAAGACGTTATTAATCCCAGTGACTCAGCTCCCTGTTTTTAACTACATTTGTAAAACCTCCCCCCTTCTTCCCCCCCCCTCCGTCAAATCCCCCAGGGAAACACTGGGAGCCTGCACTTAATTTTCCTCCTTTAAGGCGGTGGTTTATGGGCTTCGCCTTTCTCATTCAGCAGGAGAAGGGTATATTAAAGTAAATCTCATGTTTTGGGATTTCTGTGGAGGTGTGACACTAAGGGTTGTTTTGGGTGGGGGGAAAAAAAAAATAATCACAGACAAAACTTTCCCATTAAGTTTTAACCCAATTATTGCAAAAACTGGGGTTTGCTGTGTTGGAGTAAGGCTGTCAAGAGCAAAATCCCTGAAATTTAATTCGGTCCAAAAATGTAGTTGTTGCGTGAATATTTGTCCATTCTATCAAAGACACAACACTCTACTTGTCACCGCCGTGAATGTTCACAGTGTGGCAGCGAAAACTTGGAATTTCCTTGTTCTCGCCCTTTCCCGGAGGCAGAATTACGCACGACGCAGGGTTAAGCTTTAAACAGGCCTTTATATTATATACAACGCTACAAATTGTTAGTAAATACTGGCTTGGGAGAACAAACTTTCTTCTTGTGCCTTTTCTGCTGAAACCTTGTCATCCCGAGGTGGGAAGTGAGCAGTGTGGAAGGTGGGGTGTTCCCATATTTGAGCTATGGTTAAAAAACATTTATGTCCAGCACAATTCCAGTCCGTTTTTATAGAGAGTTCCTTTTTTCCTGATGAAGGACTTTAATTCATTGCTTTAAGCTTGATTTAAGATGGTTTAGGTCCAGGCCATCAAGTGATGTTGAGATAACCTCATTCAAAACTCTCTGGGAAGCCACCAAAAGCTGAGCTGGTTCGTTCGTCATCGCTGGGTCCGGGCTGGCGAGTGGGGATTCACCGGTGTTTAATTGTGGTTTTCTGAGCAGTTGAGATATTCAAGCTTTTAAAGTCTTCGGGGTTTTTTGGTTTTGTTTTTTTTTTCCAATGGGAAATGCAGTTTTTACAAGCGAGGGAGCATCCCCCGCTCTGGAAAGCCCAGGATCAGCCAATTCCCTCAGGATCTGCAGAGGCAAAACCACCATCCAGGTTTTTTCCTGGGCTCCGAGCGGCCAAAATTACCCAGTTCTGGGGACAAACCCGGGCCTGGACCAGTTTCATTAAGTCAAGTTTCAACTGGTGGCACTTTGCACATCATCCCAGCCTGGGGGGAGCTGGGTCTCTGCCTGTTCCAGGTATCCAGGGTTTTGGTGGCAAAGGGGAAAACAGGGAAAATAGGTTAATTCTGCCCTCGGTTTGCTCTCGTCCCCGAGGCTCGGCCGGGAGCGGTGCCAGGGTCCGGGTGCTCCTGGCACTGGTGGCTTCCAGCAGGTGATGCTCCCTTGTTCCTGCCCAGATATTTGCATCCTCTTTGCATCCGTCTCCTGCGGCTTCCTCCACCCTGGAAAAGTTAAAGGCAGCTCTGAAAGGGGGGTTCAGAGGCAACGGCGGGGTTCAGAGGAATTGAGAGGGGGGTTGAGAGGCGTCAGGAGGGGGGGGTTCAGAGGCAGCAAGGGGGGTTCAGAGGTATCAAGAGGGGGTTCAGAGAAGCAAGGGGAGGTTCAGGGGGATCAAGAGGGGGTTCAGAGGCAGCGAGATGGGTTCAGAGGCAGCGAGGGGGGGTTCAGAGGCAGCGAGATGGGTTCAGAGGTATCAAGGCACCGTTGGACCCGGTGGGAAGTTGTTCTGCCTGCTCCCTGCTGGGGCTTGGAGAATGAATCCTGCCCCTTCTCTGTGCAGACACACCGATTTCTGCCTGATAAAAACCTCACCTGGGGCCCCCAAAAGCGCAGCGTGGGCAGCAGAAAGCCAAGTCCCATCCATTCCCCCATCAACTTCCCCCCCCCGGGAGCCAGCAAAACCTCCTTTTCCAGCTCTAAACCCCCTCTGGTAACACCATCTGCTCTTCAAAACCAGGGTAACCTCCCATTACCAGGGGGGACTCAGCCCAAACAGCAGCATCACTGGGTGAGCTGGGATTTCCATTCCGAGCTGCTGGGATGAGTCACCAGCGCTGGCGTGACGGCCCGGGATGGGGAGTGAGTGCCACAGGGGCTCCCCGGCCGGCTCGGGGGTACTATTCATTCTCTAAAATCACATTTTTAGGTAGCGAGGGGGGTGGGAGCCCGTCGGTCCCCGCCGTGGTCACATGCATCAATTTGTTGGGGTGCTGGTGAAGACTAATTGCTTTGCCCCGTGACGAGGTTGTGTGGGCGCAGGGCGTTTGCTCTGCTTGCGGGGAGAAAAGCCTCAAAAGGCTTCCTCTGGGGTGGGATTTGTGGCTGATTCCTGGCAATATTGGCTGTGACGGGGTCCGGGACTTTGTTTGCGCCCGCGGCTCCCGGAGAGGCTCCTGGTGCTGGGGTTTGTGGAGGGAGGGGAGTGACTGAGATTTGGGGAACCCCAGGCTGAGGCTGCATCCCAGAAAAATGCTCTTTTCCCAACCCAATGAAGGGGGTTTGGTTCATTTTTGGGATGCAAGGAGAAGGCCAGATCCCAATTCCAAGAGTTGGGGGGGGAGGGAAAGCCCAGCTCTTTGGTGAAGCCAACAGGCTGCTCTCCCTCCGCTGAACAAAGCCAGGGATGAGTGTGCCAGGAGTGTGCGGCACGGCTGGCATCGGCCCTGGCACCAGCCCTGGCAGCGGGAGGGGGCTTTGGCAGAGCTGAGGCTGGAGGGTGGGGTCCCTTTCCCTGCATCCTTGAACCCGCCGGCGCTGGCATCCCCCGGCTGCCGTTTGGCCAGGGTTTTGGTGCCGAACAGGATGCCGGTGCCGTGCAGATGTCGTCCTCGCTATACATCGCGCTGGGTTATTTACAGCTCCCTGCTAGGAGACCGGCTGCTGTTTATCCTGGTGATTTGGCAAAGGCGCAGCGGCACGGATGAGTCAGGAGCTGGGAGAAGCTGCTTTGCCACATTCCCATTGCCCCACCACCACCGAGGCTTTCCCAAGACCGCCTTTCCTCATGCTGTCCCTGCAGCTTTATGGTTTAAACCCCGTACTGGGAGTACTGGTGTCACATACTGGGAGCACTGGGAGCCCTGGTGCCCCATACTGGGAACATTGGGAGCTGTTTTGCCCCTTACTGGGAGCAATGGTGTCCCATACTGGGAGCACTGGGAGCTCTTTTGCCCCATAATGAGAGGCCTTTAAACTCCGTACTGGGAGCACTGGTGCCCCATACTGGGAGTACTGGTGTCACATACTGGGAGCACTGGGAGCCCTGGTGCCCCATACTGGGAACAATGGGAGCTGTTTTGTCCCTTACTGGGAGCAATGGTGTCCCATACTGGGAGCACTGGGAGCTCTTTTGCCCCATAATGAGAGGCCTTTAAACCCCATACTGGGAGTCCCAGGCCCTGGATGGGCGAGCGATCCCTGGGATGGGGAAATGATCCCCCTCATAGAAGGAGAAATCCCTGCAATGGAGAGCGATTCCTGGGATGGGGGAGTGATCTCTGGGATGGAGGGAACAATCCCTGGAATGGGGAAATGATCCTTGTAATGGGGGAGCGATCCCTGGGATGGGGAAGCAATCCCTGGGGTAGGGGGAATGATCCTTGCAATGGGCAAGCAATTCCTGGGATGGGAGAAACGATCCCTGGGATGGGGGATTGATCCCTGGAATGCGGGATTGATCCCTGGGATGGGGGAGTGATCCCTGGGATGGGGGAGTGATCCCTGGAATGCGGGATTGGTCCCTGGGATGGGGGACCGATCCCAGGGAGCGATCCCTGCTGCTGGAGGCGGCGCAGCGCGGGGCAGTGCAAGCCCAAGGTGGGGCAGAGCAGGTTTTCTGGGCTCTCCCAGCAATCAGACCCATCTCAAACCTGCTTGGTGCCTCGCTTGCCTCAGTTTCCCAAGCTGTAAATATGTCATTGAGCCTTTGCTGGGGTAGAAGCTCCCCAGGGGAGCGGGCTGGGGTGTCACCTGGCTCCCTGGCAGTGAGGTGAGGAGGAAACCCACAATCGCTGGGGATTTGCAGGTGTGTGGAAAGATTTAGAGATGGGGCATGAGCGTGTGAACACCCGCTTGTCCCACTGGCTCCGTCCCACTCGTTTCAGAGGTGGGGAAGAGGGTGAAACCAAAGGGTGTTTCCTAAAACACACCGAGTGGGCTCTGGCTCCTGGGGAGGGTTGGCACCCCCCTGCCAGCCCAAAGCTCATCTCCCATCGGCTCTGATGGCTTTTCCAGAGGGAGAGCCCAGATCTGCCGGGTTTCTGGGCCGGGATGTTGGGGCAGAGTGAAGGGGAGCAGGGGCAGATCCCGGGCACTGTCCCCAATCCCTCTGCAGGGAACCGTGCACCCCGAGGGGCTTCAGCCCTGGCCCTTTCTGAAGCCACCGCGTCAGCTCTGCAGGCTCTGCCTGTGGCTGTGGCTGTCTCTGTGCTGAGCACAGCCAGAGCAGGTCCAACTTTCCATTAACGTTTGGATTTTCTGGCAGCTCAGCCGCAATTTTCTTTTTTTTTTTTTTTTTTCCTTCCTGCTTTTAAAAGCTAAAAATAAAATGTCTTGAGGCCCCTTTTTCCCTCCATCTTTTCTCTCAAGACGTTCCGTTTCTTGAGGATTTGGTGCCTCTGTTGTGTTTTCTCCTCTTGGCTTCGGTAAATGCTGGTTTTTACACCCGACTCCCCCAGCGCAGGGGATCAAATCCAGTGGGACACTGAGCCCCTCTCCCCTGCCCACAGCTCTTTAGGGTGGATCTCAGCTTCCTTTTTGTCTGCTGGATTATTTGGGATCTTTTAGGCTGTAGCAGGGAGGATGGGGAGACCGGTGAAAGCTTCTAGGGAGGAGGAGAAGGAGGAGGAGGAGGAGGGTCCCTCTTCGTCCCGTGGCTGAGGGAAGTGGGAGCGACGCAGCTGCCATCAAAGTTTTTATTTTTAGCCCAGCGCCAGCTGGAGCCCGGGAGGCTGCGGGGGAATAAAAGCAGGAGCCAAGGGGAGGTGAAGGGAAAATCCAAACCCTGGCTGGTCTGGGAGCACCAGGGTGGGTGCGGGGGTCCCAGCGCAGGAGAGGACATGGGACGTGCTGGAACCTCGTCCGGAGGCTGCTGCACTCCGAGTCAGGGCTGGGCTTTGAAGGACCACGGGGGAGATGCTCAGGTCCCAGAGCTGTGTCACGCAGACCCCCCGAGTCACCGGAGGAAGGGTCGGGGCAGGGATTCGTCTCGTCCCTCTCCTTCCTGCAAAACCTCCCAAACTCAGCCCTGAGGGTGAGCACCGAACTCCCGGCTCTGCTTCCCCCCCGGCACAACCAGAGCTGGGCACGGGAGGTTCTAAGGAAAAAGGGATTTGTCCTCAAATCTTCTGGGATTTACCATGGGGCTTTCTAGGCATCGATGCATTTTACCCTGAGCTCTGGGTCCCTCCAGTCCCCTGGAGAGGGCAAATCTGTCACCGCTGCGGGGACACAAGTGTAACCGTCTGGTCTCAGCATTTTCCCCTCCGTATTTCACTCATGGATGGTGTCGGTGTCCCCTAAGTGTTGGTGTCCCCTGAAGTGTTGGTGTCCCCTAAAGTGTTGGTGTCCCCTAAAGTGTTGGTGTCCCCTAAAGTGTCATTGGAGGCTTCAGGATGTGCCTGGAGCTGCACGTGCCACAAGCCCCGTCCCAAAGAGCCGGTGACTCCCATCTGTACCCAAGTCCCTGCAGCCGATGAAGAAGCGAAACGCCGAGGGCAGGCTCTTCCCAGAGCTCCCAGAGCTGGTGTTGCCTCCATGAGGGACAGCAGGATTAGACCCTGCCGGGGTGGCCACGCTGGCTGCGAGGGCGAGCCGCTGCCAGATGGGAAAACTCAGCCTCCAACGCTGCCTGCAATGAGCCGAGGAGGCTGCGGATCCGCTCCCAGATGGCATTTTTGTCCTATGAGTCACTGGCATGAAAGGATGGGGACCCGCCGGCGTGGCGCTGGGGCGGCCGGCTCCGGCACAGGCTCCGGCACGAGGCACGGGCTCCGGCACGCGGGACCGGGGCTCCCCGCGAAAGGGGGTTCATGGGGTACGGCATGGGGAACATCTCGGGATGGCTTCTCCGGGCTGGCCGGGGGCAGAAAGCGGAAAGAAATGCAGGAAAACCTGCCGTTGGCCCAGCAGGGAGCTCCCCGAGTTCCATACGAGTCGGGGGACACCGGTCCCTGCTCGCCCCGGTCCCCGTGGGAGGAGGAGAGGAGCCCACCCAGCTCCTCGCCATCTCCCCGTCCTGCCCCGGGGCCCGATCCCGCAGCTGGGGCAGGATCAGCCCCGTCGCTGCCGCCGGCCCCTCCCTGGGATGTTTTTAACCCATGATCTCATGGCGGGGGTGCGTGCTCAGCGCACACCAGGAATGCGCGGCCAACGCTCGCCCGCGGCCAACGCTCGCCCACGGCCCAGGGGGCACCGCAGCCGCCGCCTGGGCACGTCCCGCACCCCGATTCCCAGCAGGAAACGGGGTGATGGTCTCTGTCGGGAGCCGGGACGAGCCAGCCCGGTGCCAGTGGCCGCTGGGGGCCGCAGACAGAGCGTGGGGGCTGTTCTGGACGGAGGGGGTGGCAGGGGGGCTCTGAGGGTGCACAGCAGTGCGGGGAGCTGGGATACACATCTTCTGTGCCATGCCACCCTGCACCGTGTCACCACACACCACGCTGTGCCATGCCATGCCACGCCACCCTGCACCATGTCACACCATGCTCTGCCATGTCATGTCATGCCATGCCATGCCATGCCATGCCATGCCATTCCATGCCATGCCACGGACCCTACGCTCTCATTTTTTTTTTTTTTTTTTTTTTCTCCTTCCTGCTTTTAAAAGCTAAAAATAAAATGTCTTGAGGCCCCTTTTTCCCTCCATCTTTTCTCTCAAGACGTTCCGTTTCTTGAGGATTTGGTGCCTCTGTTGTGTTTTCTCCTCTTGGCTTCGGTAAATGCTGGTTTTTACACCCGACTCCCCCAGCGCAGGGGATCAAATCCAGTGGGACACTGAGCCCCTCTCCCCTGCCCACAGCTCTTTAGGGTGGATCTCAGCTTCCTTTTTGTCTGCTGGATTATTTGGGATCTTTTAGGCTGTAGCAGGGAGGATGGGGAGACCGGTGAAAGCTTCTAGGGAGGAGGAGAAGGAGGAGGAGGAGGAGGGTCCCTCTTCGTCCCGTGGCTGAGGGAAGTGGGAGCGACGCAGCTGCCATCAAAGTTTTTATTTTTAGCCCAGCGCCAGCTGGAGCCCGGGAGGCTGCGGGGGAATAAAAGCAGGAGCCAAGGGGAGGTGAAGGGAAAATCCAAACCCTGGCTGGTCTGGGAGCACCAGGGTGGGTGCGGGGGTCCCAGCGCAGGAGAGGACATGGGACGTGCTGGAACCTCGTCCGGAGGCTGCTGCACTCCGAGTCAGGGCTGGGCTTTGAAGGACCACGGGGGAGATGCTCAGGTCCCAGAGCTGTGTCACGCAGACCCCCCGAGTCACCGGAGGAAGGGTCGGGGCAGGGATTCGTCTCGTCCCTCTCCTTCCTGCAAAACCTCCCAAACTCAGCCCTGAGGGTGAGCACCGAACTCCCGGCTCTGCTTCCCCCCCGGCACAACCAGAGCTGGGCACGGGAGGTTCTAAGGAAAAAGGGATTTGTCCTCAAATCTTCTGGGATTTACCATGGGGCTTTCTAGGCATCGATGCATTTTACCCTGAGCTCTGGGTCCCTCCAGTCCCCTGGAGAGGGCAAATCTGTCACCGCTGCGGGGACACAAGTGTAACCGTCTGGTCTCAGCATTTTCCCCTCCGTATTTCACTCATGGATGGTGTCGGTGTCCCCTAAGTGTTGGTGTCCCCTGAAGTGTTGGTGTCCCCTAAAGTGTTGGTGTCCCCTAAAGTGTTGGTGTCCCCTAAAGTGTCATTGGAGGCTTCAGGATGTGCCTGGAGCTGCACGTGCCACAAGCCCCGTCCCAAAGAGCCGGTGACTCCCATCTGTACCCAAGTCCCTGCAGCCGATGAAGAAGTGAAACGCCGAGGGCAGGCTCTTCCCAGAGCTCCCAGAGCTGGTGTTGCCTCCATGAGGGACAGCAGGATTAGACCCTGCCGGGGTGGCCACGCTGGCTGCGAGGGCGAGCCGCTGCCAGATGGGAAAACTCAGCCTCCAACGCTGCCTGCAATGAGCCGAGGAGGCTGCGGATCCGCTCCCAGATGGCATTTTTGTCCTATGAGTCACTGGCATGAAAGGATGGGGACCCGCCGGCGTGGCGCTGGGGCGGCCGGCTCCGGCACAGGCTCCGGCACGAGGCACGGGCTCCGGCACGCGGGACCGGGGCTCCCCGCGAAAGGGGGTTCATGGGGTACGGCATGGGGAACATCTCGGGATGGCTTCTCCGGGCTGGCCGGGGGCAGAAAGCGGAAAGAAATGCAGGAAAACCTGCCGTTGGCCCAGCAGGGAGCTCCCCGAGTTCCATACGAGTCGGGGGACACCGGTCCCTGCTCGCCCCGGTCCCCGTGGGAGGAGGAGAGGAGCCCACCCAGCTCCTCGCCATCTCCCCGTCCTGCCCCGGGGCCCGATCCCGCAGCTGGGGCAGGATCAGCCCCGTCGCTGCCGCCGGCCCCTCCCTGGGATGTTTTTAACCCATGATCTCATGGCGGGGGTGCGTGCTCAGCGCACACCAGGAATGCGCGGCCAACGCTCGCCCGCGGCCAACGCTCGCCCACGGCCCAGGGGGCACCGCAGCCGCCGCCTGGGCACGTCCCGCACCCCGATTCCCAGCAGGAAACGGGGTGATGGTCTCTGTCGGGAGCCAGGACGAGCCAGCCCGGTGCCAGTGGCCGCTGGGGGCCGCAGACAGAGCGTGGGGGCTGTTCTTTTTATAGGGCCTACCCAAATAGCGTCGGTGGTGCTTTGGTGGCTCAGTGGGATCGGGTTCCCCGGGCACACGGCAGCGTGTCCCGGGGGCTGCCCGTCAGACACGGCCCTGACCGGCTGCCGGGGTGCCATGCCATGCCATGCCATTCCATGCCATGCCACCCTGCACTATGTCACCCCACACCATACTGTGCCATGCCATGCCACCCTGCACTGTCACACCACACTCTGCCATGCCATGCCACCCTGCACCATATCACACCATGCTGTGCCATGCCATGCCACCCTGCACCATGCCACCCCACACCATACTGTGCCATGCCATGCCGTCCTGCACCATGTCACACCACGCTGTGCCATGCCATGCCACTCTGCACTTTCACACCATGCTGTGCCATGCCATGCCATGCCATGCCACCCTGCACCGTGTCACACCACACCATGCGGTGCCATGCCACACTGCATTGTGCCATACCACCCTGTGCTGTGTCACACCACGCTGTGACACGCCATGGCATGCCACACCACGCTGTGTCATGCCATGCCACACTCTTGCAATGCCACCCTGCACCATGTCACCCCATGCTGCACTGTGCCATGCCATGCCACAGCGTGTCACACAACACGGTGCTGTGCCATGCCACCCTGCACCGTGTCACACCACACCATGCGGTGCCATGCCACACTGCATTGTGCCATACCACCCTGTGCTGTGTCACACCACGCTGTGACACGCCATGGCATGCCACACCACGCTGTGTCATGCCATGCCACACTCTTGCAATGCCACCCTGCACCATGTCACCCCATGCTGCACTGTGCCATGCCATGCCACAGCGTGTCACACAACACGGTGCTGTGCCATGCCACCCTGCACCGTGTCACACCACACCATGCAGTGCCATGCCATACTGTGCCACATTATGTCACACTGTGCCATGCCACACTGCAGTGTGTCACGCCACACGACGTAGTGCCATGCCACAGCACACCATGTCACACCATGCCATGCTGTGCCATGCCATTCCACGCTGTGCCACACCATACCACAGTGCCATGCCACCCTGCTCCGTGCCACACCATGCTGTGCTGTGCCATGCCACACTCTTGCCATGCCACCCTGCACCGAGTCACACTACACCATGCAGTGCTAGGCCAAACCACACTGTGCCACACCATGCTGTGCCACACCATGCTGTGCTGTGCCATGCCATTGCACACTGTGCCATGCCATACCTCACCATGTCACACCACACCATGCAGTGCCAGGCCACACCACACCGTGTCACACTGTGCTGTGCCATGCCACCCTACACCGTGTCACCCCATGCCCGCTGTGCCATGCCATGCTGCACCGTGTCACACCACGCCATGCAGTGCCAGGCCATGCCATGCTGCACTGTGTCACACCACACCGCACTGTGCCATGCCATTGTGCACTGTGTCACACCGCACTGCCCTGTGCCGTGCCATGCCACGCCGTGTCACACTACAGTGTACCACACCACACCGTGCCGTACCATGCATTGCTGTGCCGTGTTATGCCATACTACACTGTGCCACACCATGCCATACCACGCAGTGCTGTGCCATGTCATGCTGTGCCACACCACACCATGCCATGCCACAGTGCGCTGTGCCATGCCACACCGTGTCACACTATACTATGTCACATCACACCATGTCACACTACACTGTGCCACACCACACCGTGCCGTACCACGCAGCGCTGTGCCATGCTGTGCCATGCCACACCGTGTCACACACCACACCGTGCTGTACCATGCAGCACTGTGCCATGCCATGCCATGCCATGCCACACTACATTATGCCACACTACACTGTGCCACACCACACCATGCCGTACCACGCAGCGCTGTGCCATGCTGTACCGTGTCACACCACGCTGTGCCACACCACACTGTGCTGTGCCATGCCATGCCACGCTGTGTCACACTACATTATGCCACACTATACTGTGCCACACCATACCGTGCCGTACCATACAGTGCTGTGCCGTGCTGTGCCACGCCACGCCGTGTCATGCTATACTGTGCCACACCACACCGTGCTGTACCATGCAGCACTGTGCCATGCCATGCCACGCCACGCTGTGTCACACTACATTATGCCACACTACACTGTGCCACACCACACCATGCCGTACCACGCAGCGCTGTGCCGTGCCGTACCATGTCACACCACACTGTGCCACACCACACTGCGCTGTGCCGTGCCACGCCGTGTCACACTACACCGTGCCACGCCGTGCCATAACGCGCGGTGCTGTGCCATGCCATGCCACGCCACGCTGTGTCACACTACATTATGCCACACTATACTGTGCCACACCATACCGTGCCGTACCACACAGCGCTGTGCTGTGCCGTACCGTGTCACACTATACTGTGCCACACCACACCGTGCCATACCACACAGCGCTGTGCCACACCGTGTCACACCACACTGTGCCACACCACACCGTGCCATACCACACTGCCTGTGCCACACCACACCGTGCCATACCACACAGCGCTGTGCCACACCGTGTCACACCACACTGTGCCACACCACACCGTGCCATACCACACTGCGCTGTGCTGTGCCGTGCCATGTCGTGTCACACCACGCTGTGCCACACCACACAGCGCTGTGCCGTGCCATGCCATGCCGTGTCACACTACACCGTGCCACGCTGTGCCGTACCGCGCGGTGCCGTGCCGGTCGGCACTGACCTCTAGTGGGTGCAGCGGTGTCGGGGTGCCCGTACTGCACAGGGGTGTTCCAGCCCCGAGACACCTCCTGCCCCCCCAGTTTTTCCCAGCCCTTTCTGCTTCCCAGTGTCCAAACCGGTGCCGGACATGCCGGGTGGCTGGGAGATGGTGGGTCCTTTGGCAGGTGGGTGGTGGGTACAATCCTGCAGCTCTTTTGGGGGTGATGATGGGGTGGGAGGTGAGGAGGGTGGGAGGTGACGCTCGCTGTGCCCAGGGTGGGGGGTGCCATGCGTGGGTTTCCCCTGGTGCCACTCACCCCCGTGCCATCGCTGTCTCACAGGAATGCCAAGAAGGAGGGGGATCTGCTGACGGCCCAGGCGCGCCTCAAGGACGTGGAGGCTCTGCTTAACTCCAAGGAGGCCGCGCTCTCCACGGCCCTGGGAGAGAAGAGGAACCTGGAGACTGAAGTGCGGGACCTGAGGGCGCAGGTGGCCAAGGTGAGCGGTGACAGCCCTGTCCCCAACCCCCCCGGGGACCCCCGAGGGGCAGGGCTGGGTGGTGGGACCCTGGCCAGGGGCTGTGCCTGGATGGTCCCTGGTCTGTGACGGTCCTTCTCAATTGGTTGTTCAGCCTGGAGAAGAGAAGGCTCCGCGGAGACCTTGGAGCCCCTTCCAGTCCCTCAAGGGGCTCCAGGAAAGCCGGGGGGGGCTCTGGATCAGGGAGGGAAGCAATGGATTGAGGGGGAAGGGTTTGAAGCTGAAAGAGGGGAGATGGAGCTGAGATGTGGGGCAGAAGTTCTTTGGTGTGAGGGTGGTGAGAGCCTGGCCCAGGTTGGCCAGAGAAGCTGTGGCTGCCCCATCCCTGGAGGGGTTCAAGGGCAGGTTGGAGGGGGCTTGGAGCAACCTGGGCTGGTAGGAGGTGGCCCTGCCCAGGGCAGGGTGTGGGACAGGATGGTCTTCAAGGTTCCTTCCAACCCAAACCATTCCATGATTCTATGATTTCCCCGCAGCTGGAAAGTGCCTTGAGCGAAGCCAAGAAGCAGCTGCAGGATGAGATGCTGCGCCGCGTGGACGCCGAGAACCGGCTGCAGACGCTGAAAGAAGAGCTCGAATTCCAGAAGAACATTTACAGCGAGGTGAGGCGCCTTATGCAGTCCCAGGCTCCCTTGGGATAACACCCCCTGTGTGTTGTGTCCCCTTCCCCAAGCCAATCCCACCCCGAGGTGACACTGTGTCCCCTGGCCTGTCCCCAGGAGCTGCGGGAGACCAAGCGCCGCCACGAGACCCGGCTGGTGGAGATCGACAACGGGCGGCAGCGGGAGTTTGAGAGCAAGCTCTCCGAAGCCCTGCAGGAGCTGAGGGGCCAGCACGAAGCCCAGATCAGGCTTTACAGAGACGAACTGGAGAAGACTTACGGGGCGAAGGTGAGTTGCACCCACCCGTCCTTCCTCTCCCCAGCCAGCGGGCAGAGGGTGCTGGGGATGCTGACCCCCCCATCTCATCCTCCAGCTGGAGAACGCCAAGCAGTCGGCCGAGAGGAACAGCAACATGGTGGGTGCCGCCCACGAGGAGCTGCAGCAAACCCGCATCCGCATCGACAACCTCTCCTCCGAAGTCAGCCAGCTGCAGAAGCAGGTGAGGCTGGGGGGATGTCCCCCCATTCCCTCCCGGGGACGGTCCCCTCCCCAGGTGGAGCGTTGCCCCCCCCTCACCTTCCCTCTCCACACAGTTGGCCGCCAAGGAGGCGAAGCTGCACGACTTGGAGGACATGCTGGCCAGGGAACGCGAGACCAACCGGCGCCTGCTCTCCGACAAGGAGCGGGAGATGGCGGAGATGCGGGCGCGCATGCAGCAGCAGCTGGATGAGTACCAGGAGCTGCTGGACATCAAGCTGGCCCTGGACATGGAGATCAACGCCTACCGCAAGCTGCTGGAGGGCGAGGAGGAGCGGTGAGCACGGGGCGCTGCGCCCCATGGGCTACAGGGGTCCCAGCCCTCGTGTCCTCACTGACTCCATCTCACCTTCTCCTCCTGCCCAGGCTGAGGTTGTCCCCCAGCCCTTCCTCCCACAAAGGGGGGGCCTCCCGTAGCCACATGTCCACCCCGGGCTCCTCCAAGAAGAGGAAGCTGGAGGACAGCGAGAGTCGGACCAGCTTCTCCCACCACGCCAGGACCAGCGGCCGCGTCGGCGTGGAGGAGGTGGACCTGGAGGGCAGGTTCGTCCGTCTCAGGAACAAGTCCAACGAGGTGCGTTTGCCTTCGGGGGGGGGATCCCTGGGGGTTGAGCCATGGGCAGGAGGTGAACCAGGAGGAGCTGGGGAGGAACTGGGGGATCTCAGGGTTGCTGCTCTCTCTCTTGCAGGACCAGTCCTTGGGGAACTGGCAGATCAAGCGGCAGAACGGAGACGATCCCCCCATCACCTACCGCTTCCCTCCAAAGTTCACCCTGAAGGCTGGCCAGGTGGTCACGGTGAGTCTTGGCCCAGTGAAGGATCCAGTAGGATCCCAAACCCAGCCAGTGGTGGCTGGTGGTCACTGGGTGGTGACACAGGGTGGATGGAGCCAGGGCACATGGCTTTTTTGGGGGACAGACCCACATCCCCGGGGTCTGGGCTCTGCAGACCCAAGACATCACTTTTCTCTGTGCTTTTCTCCTTAGATCTGGGCCTCGGGGGCCGGGGCAACCCATAGCCCCCCCAGCAACGTGGTGTGGAAAGCCCAGAGCAGCTGGGGCTCTGGGGACAGCCTGCGCACTGCCCTCATCAACTCCAACGGGGAGGTGAGAGCCCCACGGCAGCACCGGGCCAGGGCGCGGGGGGGTGGGCAGGCACCGAACCCCCCCAACTCCTTCCCTGTCCCCCGCAGGAGGTGGCCATGAGGAAACTGGTCCGCACCGTGATCATCAATGACGAAGATGAGGATGAGGATGAGGATGACATCCACCACCGCCATCACCATGTGAGTAACGCGCTGGGGATGGCCAGGGATGGCCAGATCCCAAGGAGTCTGTCGCGGGGACGCTGGTGGGGCTCGGGTCCGGTCCCAGTCAGGGTTGGGGGGCAGCTCAGCATCACGCAGGATCAGGCCTCATGGGAGAAGGCAGTTGGGAAGCTGCTGTGGAAACAACCACACGGGAGAAGCCAACAGAGCTCTGGCACCTGGAGAAGGTCACTGCTCGCCAAAAGAGCTCTAGAGACCTTGCTGAAATCATCTCCAACCCTGGGCAACCTTGACCCCCCCCCAGCGAAAAGGGCCGGAGGAGGCAGGAGGGAGGCTGAGCTGGTCCCTCCGTCGCTGGGAGGTGGTGGGAGGGCGGTGGGAGGGTGATGGATGACGCTCCTCGGCAGCAGCTGCTCCATCCTCTCCCCTTCGCCAGGGGCTGGAAAAGATCCAGAGGTGACTTTGTCCTTCTCTCAGCCCATCGCTCCCCTCACGGGGCTGGAATGTGCAGCAGGAAGAGCAGCGGGCAGGGAGTGGGGAGAGAGCAGGCAGCGGGCAGAGGACAGACGGTGGGCAGGCAGCAGGCAGGGAGCAGGCAGCAAGCAGGGAGCAGGCAGGGAGCAGGCAGCAAGCAGGGAGCAGGCAGGGAGCAGGCAGCAAGCAGGGAGCAGGCAGGGAGCAGGCAGCAAGCAGGGAGCAGGCAGGGAGCAGGCAGCAAGCAGGGAGCAGGCAGGGAGCAGGCAGCAAGCAGGGAGCAGGCAGGGAGCAGGCAGCAAGCAGGGAGCAGGCAGGGAGCAGGCAGCAAGCAGGGAGCAGGCAGGGAGCAGGCAGCAAGCAGGGAGCAGGCAGGGAGCAGGCAGCAAGCAGGGAGCAGGCAGGGAGCAGGCAGCAAGCAGGGAGCAGGCAGGGAGCAGGCAGCAAGCAGGGAGCAGGCAGGGAGCAGGCAGCAAGCAGGGAGCAGGCAGGGAGCAGGCAGCAAGCAGGGAGCAGGCAGGGAGCAGGCAGCAAGCAGGGAGCAGGCAGGGAGCAGGCAGCAAGCAGGGAGCAGGCAGGGAGCAGGCAGCAAGCAGGGAGCAGGCAGGGAGCAGGCAGCAAGCAGGGAGCAGGCAGGGAGCAGGCAGCAAGCAGGGAGCAGGCAGGGAGCAGGCAGCAAGCAGGGAGCAGGCAGGGAGCAGGCAGCAAGCAGGGAGCAGGCAGGGAGCAGGCAGCAAGCAGGGAGCAGGCAGGGAGCAGGCAGCAAGCAGGGAGCAGGCAGGGAGCAGGCAGCAAGCAGGGAGCAGGCAGGGAGCAGGCAGCAAGCAGGGAGCAGGCAGGGAGCAGGCAGCAAGCAGGGAGCAGGCAGGGAGCAGGCAGCAAGCAGGGAGCAGGCAGGGAGCAGGCAGCAAGCAGGGAGCAGGCAGGGAGCAGGCAGCAAGCAGGGAGCAGGCAGGGAGCAGGCAGCAAGCAGGGAGCAGGCAGGGAGCAGGCAGCAAGCAGGGAGCAGGCAGGGAGCAGGCAGCAAGCAGGGAGCAGGCAGGGAGCAGGCAGCAAGCAGGGAGCAGGCAGGGAGCAGGCAGCAAGCAGGGAGCAGGCAGGGAGCAGGCAGCAAGCAGGGAGCAGGCAGGGAGCAGGCAGCAAGCAGGGAGCAGGCAGGGAGCAGGCAGCAAGCAGGGAGCAGGCAGGGAGCAGGCAGCAAGCAGGGAGCAGGCAGGGAGCAGGCAGCAAGGGAGCAGGCAGTGGGCAGGGAGCAGGCAGCGTGCCCGGAGCAGAGCTGCAGCCCCTTCTCCCCGTTCCAAAGCAAACACCCCTGGCTGCAGCCCAGGAGCCCCCAGCCCGTGGGGAGGGGTCTCTTGCCCGGGAGGTGCCCGTGGCAGTCGTGCTCGCAGCGATGCCGTCCCCGCCACGTCCTTCCTCTGCACCGGCCAAAAACCCGCCGGGTGCCACTGCCTGTGACAGGAGCGGGATGGGGCATCCATCATCTGCTTTCCTTGGAGTTCTCTGGATCTGGAGAGCCATGGTGAGACGGGTATCGATCACCCCTGGACAGAGGAGCCCTGGGTGTGCTGCCCTTTTATCTGAGGCCTGAATCCTTTCAAGAGCGAATTTCCCATTGGAAAGCAGCGGGGTTGTGCTCTCCCAGGCAGCGAGGAAGAGGATGCTCTAGATAAGCACAAGAGAAGCAGGGTTGGGATGTCTCCTGAGTGCCAAGAGCCCGGGATTCAAAACCAGTGGCCAACGCTCAAAATGGGAGCTTTAAGCTGCGGGGGGGTGGCTGAGGCACGGCCACCCTGAGGAGCCCCAAGGGCAGGAGCTCCTGGGGACACTCATAGAATCATAGAATGGTCCAGGCCAGAAGGGACCTCCAAAGGCCATCTAGTCCGACCCCCCCGCAGTCAGCAGGGACACCCCCAACTAGACCAGGTTGCCCAGGGCCTCGTCGAGCCTCACCTTGAATATCTCCAGGGATGGGGCCTCAACAACCTCCCTGGGCAACCTGTTCCAGTGCTCCACCACTCTCCCAGTGAAGAACCCTCTCCTCATCTCCAGTCTAAATCTGTTCCCCTCCAGCTTGAAGCCATTGCCCCTCGTCCTGTCACTGCAGGCCTTTCTAAACAGGTTCTCCCCAGCCTTCCTGTAGCCCCCTCAGGTACTGGAAGGCTGCTATTAGGTCTCCCCGGAGCCTCCTCTTCTCCAGGCTGAACAACCCCAGCTCCCTCAGCCTGTCCTCGGAGCAGAGGTGCTCCATCCCCCTGATCATCCTTGTGGCCCTCCTCTGGACCCTCTCCATCAGGTCCATGTCCTTCTTATATTGAGGGCTCCAGACCTGCACACAATACTCCAGGTGAGGTCTCACCAGAGCACAGTAAAGTGGAAGAATTACCTCTCTGGACCTAGATATGTAGATATCAATATAAATAAGAAGAAGAGGAAGAAGATTAAGAAAAAGAAGAGTAGTAGCAACACTAAGAATAGTAGTAGTAATAACAGCTATTATTATTTTATTGTCATTATTAATAATAATTATTATTATTATTTTTAAACCATGTGATGGAGAGGCTGGGTGGAGTATGGACCCTCTTTGAAGACTGACTTGAAGACCCCCCTGGGTGACACGGGTGCCACCACAGTCCTCAGGGCAGGGTGCTCGGGGGCAGAAGGTTCTCGGGCAGGTGCTCAAGGTTGTTTTGTCTGTGTAACCCCCTGCCCCCCCAAATCTAGGGAAGCTGCAGTGGCTCTGGGGACCCCGGCGAGTACAACCTGCGCTCGCGCACGGTGGTCTGTGGCACGTGTGGCCAGCCGGCCGAGAAGCCAGGTGGCCAGAACCCCGGGATCAACACCGTGTCCTCGGGCTCCTCCACCTCCAGCGTGACCGTCACCCGCAGCTACCGCAGCATGGGCGACTCCGGCATCGACCTCGGGGAGGGCCTGATGACCAGGAGGTACCTCCTGGGGAGCTCCAGCCCCCGTAGACAGGTCAGTGGTGGAGCCAGAGCCCGGGTCCAGCTCCCCCCATGCGGCCGGGTCTCCTCCCTGTCCCTCCATCAGCCCCCCTCAACGCAGCGGGGGTCCCTTCTCCTCCTTCCTCTTCTCCTCTCCACTTTTCCTCCTTCTCTGGCCACTTTTCACTGAATTTCACTGAATTTTTAGAGTTGGAAGGGACCACAGAGATCATCTAGTCCAACTCCCCTGCTAAAGCAGGACCACTCAGAGCTTGTCAGAGCATGTTACTCAGGAGCATCCAGGCGGGGCTTGAAAATCTCCAAAGAAGGGGACTCCACACCCTCCCTGGGCAGCCTGTTCCAGGGCTCCGTCACACTCACCATGAAAAAGTTCTTCCTCATAGTCAAGTGGAACCCTTTATGTTCCAACTTGTGCCCGTTGCCCCTTGTCCTCTCACTGGCAACTACTGAAAAGAGTCTGGTTCCCTCCTCCCTCAGCCCGCCCTTGAGATACTTGTAGGCATACTTTTGGGCTTGCACAAGCCTTTCTGGAATCTGAGGAGGACTGGAAAAGGACATGGCCATGGGGTGTCCCCACCCCATCCCACGCTCAGCCCCCTCAGCATCTCCCAGAGCATCCCTCCCTCCCCCTCCACGTTCCACCCCCGCCGAGCGTTATTCCTGCTGGGAACACGAATATTTCAGCGCTCGAATATGAATGCCCTCAGTATTAGTCAATATTATTACCCTAATTCTCCAATTTCTGTGACTTCAGTGCTATAAATATCCCAGCCAAGGGGTATTTGTTATATGCCAGGGGTGGACAAGAGCCAGGGCCACGCGCGGTCGGGCACCGGGGGCATCCAGAGGGTCCCGCTTGGACATCGCTGCCTCCTTCACAGCCAAAGCAAACGGGTGGTAACATGGGGTTATTTTTAATTTTCTTCTTTTTCTTTCTTCCCCCCAGGCTCAGGCTGTGCAAAACTGCAGCATCATGTAACTCCGTGGCACCATTCCTGTGTTTGCTGGCCATCTCGAGCTAGTTGTTTTTTTTTTTTCCCAAAGCAAAAGAAATTTCTTTTTCTTTAAAAAAATGATACCAAAAAACCAAGAATGGGGTTTTTTTTTGTTTTGTTTTCTATAGCAGGAATTTTATATATATATATATTAAAAATGCTAAAAGATGCTTTGATTTTTTTTTTGTAAAGAAAAAATCTATTTCTATAAAAAAAAACCAAACAAAAAAAAAAGCTTTTCAGCTTCGAAATTTTTTTTTAAAACTTCAGCCAAAGACACCGAGGAGTTGTGTTTACCCAACAGCCGAGCAGGAGGAGTTTGTAGTTTAATAGCTCTTTAGATTGTACCTTTTTTGCCAAAGCTTTTTACATAGGAGCGGGAGAAGCCAGACCTTGTCCCCCCCCACCCCCAGGCACCGGGGGGTCCGCAGCGGTGCTGGGGCAGGGGCTGAGCCCATCATCCTGGCGGCGCTGGGGGGGGCACACATGCTGCAGGGGGTCGCTGTCACAGCACCTTTCAACCCTTAATTTTGGGGTTGTTTGTTGGTTTTTTTTTTGGGGGGTGGGGTGGGTGGGGCGGGA
>NW_015091373.1:803327-803990 GCF_001431845.1 Calidris pugnax | reverse complement strand
GCAGCCGAGTTGTGCCTTAGCCGAGGGGGGGGCCCACTCCAGAGCAGGGCTGGGAGCCCCCCCCCTTCCCCCCGGGACCCCGCACGTGGACACGGATGTAGATGGGAGTTTGGGAAGTGGAAACCCACCGGAGCTGCATCCCGGGACCAGAAGGATTTGCCGGATGGGGTGACGGAGCTCGGACACCCCCCCCCACCTCTTTTGGGGCTGCTGCATCCAGTGGGGTTCGCCCCGGTTTTTTTCTCAGCTGTGGTTAAACTGGGCTCTTCTCCAGTGGCAGGAGCTCAGGGACCTGTTTCAGGGCAGGATGAGGCCAAGGATGCTCAGCCCGGGACGGGGCTGGTTTGCCAGGAGGGCACTGAGAAAGGCTTTTTTGTTTGAGTGGGGGGGGATTTGGGGGCGCAGCGGGGGGCAGCTCCCCTCTCTGCAAGGGTCCAGCCAACCGCTGCCGGAGATTTCAGCTTTTTTGCCTCAATTGGGGAACGCCAGCAGCACCCTCCCCCTGTGCAGCCCGGGGAGGAGGGGGGGGGGGCCAGGATGGGGGCCCCAGCACCAGCCCCCCCCCGACTCCGGCGGGATGTGGTGAGACTGCGTTTGTATCTGTGCTTGCAAAGCTTCTGTATCACTGCCTGTACTTCCCTCCAGAATCAATACAGCCGAACC
>NW_015091373.1:799799-802912 GCF_001431845.1 Calidris pugnax | reverse complement strand
TTGGGGAGCAGACATTCCCCTGGATGGGATGGACTGGGGCGGGGGGGGCAGCACCCCAGTGAGTGCAGGTTTGCTCCTACCATGGGGATGACCCCGGGACCCCCACCAAAGGGACACCCCCCCTCCCTGCCCCCCCAGGGCCGTGCCAGGCACTGGAGCGAGGCGGGAGGCGATGCCGGGGAGAAGGAGAGAGCCCTAAAGCCGGCGCGTAATCGGCTTTAGCGGGCACAGCGCTGGGGGAGCCGCGATGTGAGGGACCGCGGGCGGGCGGCCGGGGCGCAGCCACCACCAGGTAGGTGCCCCCCCATCCTGGGGGTACCCCCCCACCCCACCCCAGCGCTCGGTTTCCCCCCCAGCCCCTCAGGGTCACATCCCCCCAGATTTGGGGGGACGAGCAGGGCTGGTGGGGGGGGGCAAGAGGGTCCCGTGGGCATCGCTGCCACCTTCCAGCTTTGGGCTGGGCACAGCGAGGTGCCCATGTCCCCTCCTGGGAGGGGGGGTTACAGTGGGGGATCTCAGAGGTGGGGGGCAGGGGACACACTGGGCCCAGTCCCACCCCCTCCCTGTGCCCCATTTGCCTCCCATGCCCACCCGGGGATGCCAGTGCCACCGGGACAGGTACCCCGTACCCTGCACAGCCGGGGATGCCAAGGAGCTGCCGTGTGTCCTCTTTGTGCCACCTCTGTCCCCTGGGGTGGGAACCCAGCCTGACCCCGAGCCCCGCGCCACCGGGCCCCGAAAGTCATGAGGTTGTGCCCAAAATAGCGGGTTATTGAATGGCGAGGGGAAGCCAACGGCGCCGCTGGCACCTCGTGCTCCCGCCCGGCCGTGCCGCGGGGGGGAAGCTGGGTCAGGAGGCGAGGGGACGTGTCACGGGTCCTCCCCACAGCCCCCCCACGGGACCCCGGGCGTCCTGGCACAGCGGGGATGGGTGATGCCAGGGAAGGGCTGAGCTGGCAGTGTCTGTGCCCCTTCGCCACCCCCTGTGCCCCACGGCTCGCACGGCCTGTGGGGTCCCTGCACAGCTCCATGGGGACAATGTACAGCCCATGGGGACCTTACATAGCCCCATGGGGACCTGACATAGCCCATGGGGACCTTGCACAGCCCCATAGGAACCTTGCACAGCCCCATGGGGACAATGTACAGCCCCATGGGGACCTTTCACAGCCCCATGGGGACAATGTATACAGCCCCATGGGGACCTGACATAGCCCATAGGGACCTTGCACAGCCCAGGGGGACCTTGTACAGCCCATAGGGACCTTGCGCAGCCCAGGGGGACCTTGTACAACCCCATGGGGACTACAATCAGCCCATGGGGACTATGATCAGCCCATGGGGACTTTGCACAGCCCCATAGGAACCTTGCACAGCCCCACGGAGACCCAGTACAGCCTATGGGGGCCTCTCACAGCCCATGGGGACCACACACAGCCTGTGTGGTCCTCGCACAGCCCCATGTGGACCTTGTGCCACCCACGGGAAGCACATATGGCCCGTGGGGACCTTGCACAGCCCCATGGGGACCATGTACAGCCCGTGGGGACCTTGTACAGCCCCATGGGGACCTTGCACCAGAGGCTGCCAAGAGGGAAACGGCCAGGACTCCGCCTCTCTCACTTGTGCACTGAGTGTCAGGGTCTCTGCACCCTGGGGTGCACAGATGGGTGGGAGCACCAGGGTTTGGGCACAGCAGACAGACACGGGGGAGGTCACATGCTGGGCACCATTGGGCCTTTTTGGGGAAAAATCTAACACAAGGGGGCCTTGGAGCAATGACTGGGATGGGGGTAGAGCCAGGACTGACCCTGATGTCTGGCAGCCCCTGGGGTTTACCAGGCCAGGTCATGGGGCTGAATGGGTGCTGGGGGCCCCACGCTGGCCCCCTCCAGGCCCCTGCGTGCCCGGTGGGATTAAGGTCAGGCTGCCCCACTAATCCCAAGGGTGGTTTAAGATGTGAGCTTGTGCCCGCTGCCACCCCCCGAGGTTGCACCCCAAGGTGCTGTACGTCGCGGGACACCCACGGGGCACCCTTGGGGGCACCAGGCAGGGGTGGGGGGGCTGTGGCTCAACCCTTGGGGTGGGAGGGGGCCGGGGTGGCTCCGTGTCCCTGCAGCTAAGCCCCCAGTGCCGGGGGGGACGGCCAAAGGCACGAGGAGGCACAAGCTCCTTATGATTCCTGGGCAAAGGCTTCCGAGCCCCGTGGGAACTGGGGAGCAGAAAGCGGGGAGCAGGGAGGGGGGGGGAAACTGGGGTCCCCAACCCCGGGCAGGGCAGGCAGCCCCAGCGTGGGGTGGACGGGCCCGTTCCCAGCTGGCTGGTGTTGAGGGCGTTGGTGGTGGCACCCCAGTTTGCTGCCCCCCCAGGGGTTGTGCAATGGCAGCTGGGGACGAAGCGACGCGCCTGAGGTCGTGCAGGGAAGGCGGTTGCAGAGGGAGGAAGCAGCGATGGCGGGGGATCCTGTTTCGGGGCTCGGAGCACCCCAGTCCCACATGGCCAGGAAGGGGAAGGCGGGAGGTTCCAAAGGAGAAGTGGGATCTGTCGGCGCCCGTTGGGCCAGGCTCCCCCCGCAAGGGAAGTGTCGAGGGGGGTGGAAGTGCCATTGCCCATAATTGGGTGCTGTGGGTGCCACGGTGGTGCGGGGACACGGGTGCCCCTCTCAGGACCGGGTCCTGGCAGATGCTGGTGGCAGCAGGGCTGGGCCCCAAACTCCTCTGGGACCCCCCAAAAAGCCAGAGAGCACGGGCACCCAGAGGCAGCCCCCCACAACGGGGACGGGTGAGCGGTGACAGGGGCGGAGGCAGGGATGGGGGTGCAGGGATGGGGTGTGGATATGGGGGTGCAGGGATGGGGTGTGGATATGGGGGTGCAGGGATGGAGTATGGATATGGGGGTGCAGGGATGAAGTGTGGATATGGGGGTGCAGGGGTGCCGTCGCAGGGATGTGATGCAGATTCAGGGATGCAGTGTGGATTTGGGGGTGCAAGGGTGGTGTCCAGAGATGGGGGTGCAGGGACACTGTGTGGGCTTGGGGGTGCAGAGATAGGGGTAGAGGGATGTGGAGTCGACATGGGGGTGCAGGGATGGGGGTACAGGGACATGGTGCAAAT
>NW_015091373.1:799489-799789 GCF_001431845.1 Calidris pugnax | reverse complement strand
GGGGTGGAGGTGCAGAGATGGGGGTGCGGGGATGCAGTGTGGGTAGGGGGATATAGAGATGGGGTACAGGGATGCAACGGGGGGTGCAGAGATGGAGGCGCAGGGATGCAGTGTGGATTTGGGGGTGCAAGGATAGGGATGCAGGGATGCAGTGTGAGTGTGGAGGTGCAGGGATGCAGTGTGGATTTGGGGGTGCAAGGGTGGTGTCCAGAGATGGGGGTGCAGGGACACTGTGTGGGCTTGGGGGTGCAGAGATAGGGGTAGAGGGATGTGGAGTCGACATGGGGGTGCAGGGATGGG
>NW_015091373.1:783191-794154 GCF_001431845.1 Calidris pugnax | reverse complement strand
CTGCACCCCCCCAGTTCCTCCCCTGCATCTTCCTGTATCCTTACTGCATCCCCCCCCCATCCCTCCTTGCTTTCCATCCCCCCCACATCCCCTCCTGCTCTGGGGGGGACTGAAGGAGCCTCCCCCAGTCTGAGCTGAGCTGCCCCAGCCCCTGCCCGAGTGTTGGAAGCACCCTCACACCTTGCCATGCCACCGGGATGCTCCAGTGGGGGCACGTGGGCAGGGGGTTGGCATCAAATGGCAGAGAAGGACCACACTCTTCCCTGCAGCAGAGGGGATCCCAGATCCCAGCCCGTCGGGAAACTGAGGCAGAGGGAAAGTCCCAGCAGCCAGCTCAGTGCCCACGTGGCCACCAGCTTCACGTCTGCCCTGCGCCCTCGTGTCTCACCCCACTGAGCACCCGGGCTGGCCCTGTCCCTGTCCCCATCCCCTCTTGGCAAGGAGGACGTGGGTTTATTGGCAGCGCAATATTCCCCAGCTTGGAGGAAACCTGGAGAGCAAGCGGGATGGGGACCAAGTCCCACGGAGTTGTGGTGAACCTGAAGGCACCAAGGAAAACTAAACCACCCCAGTATCAAGAGGCCCTTGGTGACACTCCCTTCCACGTGCCCAATTCCACGCAGGCAGACTGTAATTGTCCCCTCCCCACGTGTCCCCAGACTTTGGCCAGAGGACCCAGAAAGGAGGAAGGACAGGGCTGGGATGGAGCTTTGGCTCCCCATTCTGCTGGAGAAGCCTTGAAGCTGATCTCGCTTCACAGAGCTGGCTCATGTTGGGGGAACCCTCTCTGGGGGCTTTCCCCAGCCCCCCGAGCCTTCAGCCTCACCGAGGAGCCTCCACTCCCTTTCCCATCCCTCCTCCCCCTCCGCCGGCCCCGGTGGCTCCGGCCCAGGGCAGAACAATGCGGCCGGTCCAAGCCTCCGTGCGGCCCCATTTCTCAGCCAACCCTTCGCCAAGTGGGAAATCCGGGGCAGAGTAACCTACTTTCTGTGCTGACAAGGAGCTTTCTGTCCTGGCCAAGCAAGGTGGTGGGCACAGAGCTGCCCTCCCGGGGCTCGGTGTCCCCACGGGTGGATGGTGGCACCGGGGGAGGCAGGTAAGGAGGCTCCGATGGGGCAGGATGCTCCTCAGCCTTGCCTGGAGTGGGGTATTGGGGTGCCACCCGTGTGGCTGTGGTGTTGGGGGGACTCCAGGGCTTTGGCTTTGGTGGGTTTCTCACCCACAGCCATCCCAGAGCCTCCTGGGGTGCAGCCTGTGGGGAGCTGGGCTGCCGGGCTGTTTGTGGGGTAATGGCCCCTGGGGGCTGTTTGTGGGGTGATGCTCGGGCCCAGGGGGCTGTTTGTGGGGGCAATGCTTGGCTCCATGGGGCTGTTTGTGGGGGACAACGCTTGGCTCCATGGGGCTGTTTGGGGGGGGCAATGCTCAGCCCCAGGGAGGTGCCTGTGGGGGCGATGATCAGCCTCATGGGGTTGTTTGTGGGGGCCCATGCTTGGTCCCGTGGGGTCACAGGAGACTCAGTTCTCAGCCCCACGGGGTTGTTTGTGGGGGTGATGCTCAGCATCATGGGATTGTTTGTGGGGGCGATGATCGGCCCCAGGGGAGTGTTCATGGGGGGCAATGCTTAGCCCCAGGGGGTTGTTTGTGAGGATGATGGCAACCCCAGGGGCTGCTTGTGGGGGGGCCATGCTTGGGGCCATGGGGCTGTTTGTGGATTCACATGGGGCTGTAGATTCAGCCCCATGAGTCTATTTGTGGGGGTGATGCTCAGCCCCATGGGACTGTTTGTGGGGGTGAAGCTCAGCCTCAGGAGGTTGTTTGTGGGGGTGAAGCTCAGCCTCAGGAGGTTGTTTGTGAGGGTGCTGCTCAGCCCCATGGTGTTGTTTGTGGGGGTGAAGCTCAGCCCCGTGGGGTTGCTTGTGGGGGGCAGTGCTCAGACCCACCATCAATCCCCCCAGCCAACAGGAGAAATTACGTTGCTTTGCTCTCACCCTAAAGATCTCCCCAAGGCCAGAAAAGGAACCCAGGCACACGGGGCACCCCAGGTCCCCCCCCGGGCACCCCAGTTGGAGGAGCAGAGCACCCCAGCTCCCATCCCAGCTCCTTCCACCAGGCTTCGCTGCCCTCCCGGCAGGGACGCCAGGCAGCGAGGCGGGCGCAGGCTCCCGCTGCCCCAACCTGCTGAGGCTCGTCCTCTTCCAGCAGGACTTTCAGGTTCCCTCAGTCCCCGCCGGGGCCACGCTGGGCTGGGCTGGGCCACAACGAGCCCTGCCACCAGCCGGGCTGGGAGCCTGGCAGCGCGGCTGGACCTCGGCCGGGCGCCGGGCATGAGCCCGCGAGGGTCTCCTGGCCACAGCCCCCTGGGGCCAGGCGCTTGGGGGGGGTCCATGCTCCAGGGCTGGAGATGAGCCAGCTCCGTCTTCGCCCGCCGGAGAGGTAATGCCGCCCGCGGGGCACACGGTGGCCACCTGCAAGGGGTCCCGGGGGCCACCAGGTTCTCCAGAGGTTGCTCCTTCCCCATCGCTTCCAGCAAGAGCTGCAAAAAGAGCTGCGAGAGGGGGGTGTCCTGCTCCCCTCCCCTAATTTTGTGGATTCTCCAGCAACCAGTGGAGCTGCACGGAGGAATCCTTGATGGGGACGGGCACTGTGGGGCTCTGCAGGGGTGTCCAGACACCCCCGTGCTGGCGGGGGGTCCCAGTGTGGGTAGCCCCACAGGACGTGGGGACGTCTCCGGCGGTGCCGCGGTGGCGGTGGGAAGCTCTCAGATGTGTTGGGGGCCACGTGTGGTTTGAGGTGCCGGGGACCCAGGCCCCCCCCCCGGCCCCCCGCCCCGCGCCGGGTGCTGGCTTCCCCACTCTCGTTTCCGCTGGGTGAGACGCAGCCCCGGCAGCGCTTCACCCCAACCCTCGCCCTCCCCGCAGGGATGGTGCCGGGACCCTCGAGGGGTGCATCCCTGCCACCCCCCGCCATGCCCGCCGCCGCCCTCCGCCTGCTCTGCGGGGTGGTGATGCCGGCCGCCATGCTCTGCGCCGAGCCCCTGCCCCGCGTCGCCTTCCCCAGCGGTGAGTACAGACCGGGCTGGGGACAAACCGCCTGGGGAGGGGGGGACAACATCAGCTTGGGAAGGCACCCGGCCCCAGGGGGGAGCACCCAGAGTCAGGACCCCACGGGCCACTCTCCATTACAGCCTCCCCATCTTGGTAGCCCTCTTGGTAGCCCCGCGCTGGGCGGGGGGGCCATGGGATGGTGGCCGTGGGGCTGGGGCTGGGGATGGGGGTGGTGGGAGCAGGGCGATGGAAAGGGCTACGGGAGCATCATGGGTGCGGGTGAGATGAGTCTGGTGGGCACCCAAAGGGCTTTGGGAGCTGGAGCCGGGAGCACTTTGGGGTGCCAGCTCCAGGAGAGCGATTTGGGGACCCCCCCCTGGCACCCAGGGATCTGCTCAGGGCCACCCTGGGAGGGGGGAAAAGCTGTCCCCTCGGTGTGACGGGGCACTGCGTCCAGCCAAGTGCCAGGTGGCAGAGCAAGGGGTTTTGTGGTGGGACGGCGGCGCTGGGGCAGCAGGAGAGGGCTGTGCCCCCATGGCAGGGCTGTGCCACCCTGGCCCCTGCCCGCACCGCTACTTCCCCTTCCCCACGCAGCCATTCTGAGAATTGCCAAACCCCCCTTTTCCTTTTCCCTATTTCGGTGGCTGGCAGGGGCAAACAAGATGCCTGTGGCCCCCGGCTGTGCTCGAGGCCACCGTGGGGGCTTGTAACCCCCCAGGCTGGCACCTTGGGGTGCTGCATCCCCGAAACACCCCATGGCTGGGGCCCCAAAGTGTCACGGGCAGAGCCTGCAGCCTCATTAGGGGAAAATTCACCCCATTTTTATAGGACACCAAAGGGGCATCAGAGGGTGAGGACAGCAGCCCGGGGACATGCAGCTCTTGCAGCAGGACCTGGAGGGGACAAGGGGGAGATGGGGACCCAGAGGGGGAAGTGGCGATGGGGGGGGCTGTGGGGGAAGCAACACACCCCATTTCCTATGTGTGAGGTGAGAGAAGCTGCAATGGCAGCTGCTGCTGCATCCGCCCGGGGAGGATGGCGGGGGAGGTGTGAAGCTGAGACCAGTGTGTGTGTCCCTTGGGCCCCCGTCACCCCCATTTTGCTCCTGCCAGGGGACCCCCACCGGACCCTGACGCACTTCAGCCAGGACAACGTCTCCCACTACGACATCTTCCTCCTGCACGAGAGCGAGGAGGAGCTGTACGTGGGGGCACGGGACCGGGTGCTGGCCCTCGCCATCGGCACCCCTGGCAGCATCCGTGCCAAAGCCTCGGTGAGCAGCAGCCACTTTTGGGGAGTCTGGGGGAGATGGGGGGCATACCCTCTGCCGTGCCTCAGTTTCCCCACTCGGGCTGGGCAGTCGTGGCCGGGCTCAGCAGCTGTGGATGCTCTCCCTTCCCTCCACAGATAACGTGGGGACCCACGGCCGAGAAAACCTCCGAGTGCACTTTTAAGAAGAAGAGCCAGGAGGTGAGGCAGCACCATGGCGGGGGGGTCCCACGGGGCTGCAGGGATGCTCAGCCCCCGCCTCTGCTCTTTTCTCCCCACCCCTCCCCAGACCGAGTGCTTCAACTTCATCCGTGTCCTGGTGGCCCTGAACCAGACCCACCTCTACGTCTGCGGGACCTACGCCTTCAGCCCCGCCTGCACCTACATCGTGAGTGTGTGTCCCCCCACCCCAGCCAAGGATGGGACAAGGGGGGCGTCTCCAGATGTGTTGTGCCTTGGTTTCATGGAATCATGGAATGGTTTGGGTGGGAAGGGACCTTAAAGACCACCCAGTCACCCCCTGCCCTGGGCAGGGACACCTCCCACCAGCCCAGGTTGCTCCAAGCCCCCTCCAACCTGCCCTTGAACCCCTCCAGGGATGGAGCAGCCACAGCTTCTCTGGCCAACCTGGGCCAGGCTCTCACCACCTTCACACCAAAGAGGTTCTTCCCCACATCTCAGCTCAATCTCCTCATTTTTGGTTTAAAACTCTTCCCCCTCGTCCTATGGCTCCACTCCCCAAACACCATCCCTGGAGGGATCTAAAAGCTGAGGGACACAGGGCAGTGGTGGGTTGGTCAGTGGTGGGTTGATGGTTGGTCTTGATGAACTTGGAGGTCCCCTCCAACCCAGGGAAGTGGTGGAATCGCCAGAGCATCCCAGAACGTTTGGGGTTGGAAGGGACCTTAAAGACCACCCAGTTCCATCCCTCCTAGAGGAAGGGACACCTCCTACCAGCCCAGGTTGCTCCAAGCCCCCTCCAACCTGGCCTTGAACCCCTCCAGGGATGGGGCAGCCACAGCTTCTCTGGCCAACCTGGGCCAGGCTCTCACCACCCTCAGAGTGAAAATCGTTCCCCCACTGGCTGAGCCCCACAGCTTCCCCGCCGGCCAGGGGGAGCCCACAGCCATCTCTTGCAGATTTCGGGTTTGTTTTACCTCCCTCGGCTGATTCTTCTCCTCTCTCCCACAGCACCGGGAGAACTTCACCCTGGCGTCCAACAGCAGAGGACAACCCTTCCTGGACGGGAAGGGCCAGTGCCCCTTTGACCCCCAGCACACCTACACGGCCCTGCTGGTGGGTGAGTACAGGGCCAGTGGCCCCCGTGGGTGGGCACCCATCCCCAGGACGGAGTGGGGGGGGGGTGGTGGGGGGCGGTCCCTGCCATGTCTCACCCCCACCCCATCCCTGAGCAGACGGCGAGCTCTACGCCGGCACCATGAACAACTTCCAGGGCAACGAGCCCATCATCTCCCGCTCGCTGGGCAGCCGGACCCTCCTCAAGACGGATGCCTTCCTCCGCTGGCTTTCAGGTGAGGAGGGTCCTTGGGAGGAACCTCCCCCTCTCCATCCTCCCCGTGCCAGGGGGGCGCCTGCAGCCCCCCATCCTCCCTCCAGCTCCTCACCCACCTGCCCTGGCTGTGCCCCACAGCCGACGCCGCCTTCGTGGCCTCCTTCAGCATCCCTGGAGATGACAAGGTCTACTTCTTCTTCGAGGAGACGGCCGATGAGTTCGACTTCTTCGAGCGGCTCCTGGTGCCGCGGGTGGCCCGGGTCTGCAAGGTGGGTGCAGGGACAACGATAATGGGGGGACAACGGGGGTACCCAGCTCCTGGAGGGGGCTGAGCATCCTCCCACCTCCCGCAGAGCGATGTCGGGGGGGACAAGGTGCTGCAGAAGAAGTGGACGACGTTCCTGAAGGCCCAGCTGGTCTGCTCCCAACCCGGCCGCTTCCCCTTCAACGTCATCCATCACGCCTTCGCCCTGCCCCGCCGCCGCGGCGGCGCCGACTTCTACGCCGTCTTCACCTCACAGTGGTAAGTCCCGGCACCCGGGGGTGCCACAGGGGGGGTCCGGGTACCCATGTCCTCCCTGTAACCCACCTCGCTGTCCCTGCAGGCAGGCGGGCAGGGCGGGCAGTGCCGCCGTCTGCGCCTACAGCCAGGAGGCTCTGGAGGAGGTCTTCGAGGGCAAGTACAAGGAGCTGAACAAGGAGAGCTCCCGCTGGACGGTTTACGGTGGCCCTGACATGAGTCCCCGGCCCGGCAGCGTGAGTTCTGCCACCCCCCCAGGGGACAGGACCCTCCCGGGGGACAGGACCCTCCCGGGGGACAATGGTGGTCCCCCTGAGGAGGGGTGTTTCTGCCCCAGTTTACCCTGTGTGCCAGCACTGATGGGAAATGGATGAGAAAGAGGATGGTGGTTCCTTTGCATCCAACTGATGGTGGCACATGGCAGCTTGGTGGCGTGTCCCCCACTCCCCGTGCCTGTTTCCCCACACCAGCACTGACTCCTCTCTCCCTGCAGTGCCACATGGGTCCCTCCTCTGACAAAGCCCTCACCTTCATGAAGGAGCATTTCCTGATGGATGGGAAGGTGACGCCCATCCAGGGACGGCCATTGCTGGTGAAGACAGACGTCACATACACGCGCATCGTGGTGGACGAGACTCGTGGCATCTCAGGGACCACCTACCATGTCATGTTCCTGGCCACAGGTGGGTTTCCATGGGGGTACACACAGGGCGCTTGGTCACCCCTCCTACCCTTCCCTCGGCCCCCCAAAACACCGGCGATGTCCTCTGTGCCCCTGCAGCGGAGGGTTTCCTGCACAAAGCGGTGGAGCTCCCTGAGGGTCCCCACATTGTGGAGAGCATCCAGCTCTTCAAGACACCGGAGCCCGTGAAGAACCTGCTGCTGGCCCCAGGGAAGGTAGGGGATGGGGAAGACCCCACAGCCCACCCCAGCTGGTACATGGGGCCAGGAGGAAGGCTCAGCCCTGCACCTCCTCCTCCCCAGGGCGTCCTCTACGTGGGCTACTCCGGTGGCGTCCTTCAAGTCCCGCTGGCCAACTGCAGCCTGCACCGGAGCTGCGCCGAGTGTGTGCTGGCCCGGGACCCGTACTGTGCCTGGCACAGCCTGGAGGGCTCCTGCCAGCCCACCCGTGCCACCGCTACCGAGGACACGTGAGCCGGGGCAGGGAGCGGGATGAGGATGGGATGGGGGACGCGGAGGGGACCGGGATGCTGATGCCACTCTCCGGCCGCAGGAGCGCGTGGGTGCAGGACGTGGAAGCGGGGAGCCCAGCCACCCCGTGCCACCGCGGGAGGAGCGTGGCCATACCCCGGTCCTGGGGGGCACCGGAGGATCCCGCCGCAGAGAGTTGAGTATGGGGCAGGGGGGGCACAATGGGTTTGGGGTCTGGAGAGTGGGACATGGGGGGGCACTGCATCACCCTGCTCTCCTCCTCCGCACCCCACAGGGATCAGCCCCCAGCTCAACGCCGTGGTCCACCTGCCATGCCCCCGCCGTTCCGCCCTGGCCAACTACAGCTGGCAGCAGCCCGGGGGCCCTGGGGACCGGGGGGGCACGACGCTGCTGCCCAACCAGACGCTGGTGGTCATCATGCAACAGGGGACCGCTGGCACCTACAAGTGCCAGGCCACCGAGAACGGCTACACCTGGACCGTGGCTCACTACCACCTACAGGACCCCAGTGGGGCGGCCCCCGAAACGGACGGGCTGGCTGAGGAGGGGTTGTCCTGGGGGTCCTCGGCCCCCGGCACCCCCCGGTCTTACTGGCCCCAGTTTGTCACCGTCACCGTGCTGCTGGCCGTGACGCTGGTGGCCGCCGCCTGCCTGGCCCTGCTCGCCTACCACGACCAGCTCAAAGCCAGGAGCAAGGTACGGGGGTGCAGTGCGCCCCACAGCCCCCCATCCCAGCGCCGGGAGAAGGTACCCCTCAACGGGGGGACTGGAGAGCTCCCGGCACCCGGAGTCCCCACCACGGAGGAGGAGGAAGACGACGAAAGCTCCCGCGCTTGTTGCCTCCAGCTCGACGGGGACATCGATGCCGATAACAACAGGGTCCGTGTCCCTGCGGGGGGCACGGCGTGACAATGCCACCAGGTCGGGGAGACCATGGAGGAGCAGCGGGGTGCGAGGGGGGATATGAATGTGAAGTTATTTTTTTTTCTTTTTCTTTTTCTTTTTTTTTTTTTAATTTAATACCTGTGTTTTAACATAAGGTGACATTACAGGGTAGTGGCGAGGGGCAGCGGGGTGGGATGCCACCCCTGGGAGCAAGGGGGTGGGATGGGGCAAGGAGATGGAGTTTGGGGAGAGAAGGGGGCAAGGGAAAGGACATGGGGACAGGGGAAGGATGTGGGCACAGAAGAGGGACAAAGAGATAAGGCTGAGGGCAGGATGCGGTTGTGGGGCAAGGACACATGGTGAGGACGGGGGGAGTTGGTGGATGCTGACACTGGTGTCACCCCAGGAAAAAAAAAACTGGGATCCATAAAAGTGCCAGATGGGCTCCATGGGCTGACCCCAAAGAGCACCCACCCCGCACTGCCGGACCTCGCCACCCCACTCCCACTGCCCTGGGTGCTGGGGGGGGGGACGACACCCCACTACCGTGGTGTGGGGAGATCCCCCACTTCTCCCCAGCTGCCCCCCGGGGTTGGCGCCTGCTGCTTTTTTGATGATGTTGAGCCTTCTTTTATTGTTTTGGTTGGTTTTTTTTAAGACAAACCAGCTGTAAATTTTCCTGCTCTTTGTATATTTGATTTTTTTTTCTTTTTTTTATTAAAAAGGAAAAGCTACTGTGTTGTGCTGCTGGGTCCCAGGAGCAGCCCCAGGGGGGCACCGCCAGGTCCCTCAGCCTCCGGCTTCTGGGAGTGTGTGTGTGTGTAATGGGGGGTGTTCATGCGTGTGCAGGGTGGTCGTGGTGTGTGTGTGCGTGTGCAAGGTGTGCACAGGTCCAGAGGAGGCCCCGGAGATGCTGGGAGGGCTGGAGCCCCTCTGCTGGGAGGGGGGGCTGAGAGAGTTGGGGGGGGTTCAGCCTGGAGAAGCGAAGGCTCTGTGGAGCCCTTGGAGCCCCTTCCAGTCCCTCAAGGGGCTCCAGGAGAGATGGGGGGGGACTCTGGATCAGGGAGGGGAGTGATGGGATGAGGGGGAAGGGTTTGAAGCTGAAAGAGGGGAGATGGAGCTGAGCTGTGGGGCAGAAGTTCTTTGGTGTGAGGGTGGTGAGAGCCTGGCCCAGGTTGCCCCGAGAAGCTGTGGCTGCCCCATCCCTGGAGGGGTTCAAGGGCAGGTTGGAGGGGGCTTGGAGCAACCTGGGCTGGTGGGAGGTGGCCCTGCCCAGGGCAGGGAGGGGAACTGGGTAGCCTTTAAGGTCCCTTCCACCCCAAATCATTATGTGATTCTATGATTCTATATGGTTGAAGACACCATCTCTATCAAGACTCTATCAGGTGCTGGAGCGTGTCCAGAGAAGGGCAACGGAGCTGGTGAGGGGTCTGGAGACCAAGTCTTGTGAGGAGAGGCTGAGGGAGCTGGGGGTGTTCAGCCTGGAGAAAAGGAGGCTGAGGGGAGACCTTCTCGCTCTCTACAACCCCCTGTAAGGAGGGCCAGGGGGGGTTGGTCTCTTCTCCCAAGTCACAGCTGATGGGACAAGAGGAAATGGCCTCAAGTTGCACCAGGGGAGGTTTCGGTTGGATATTAGGGAAAATTCTGACACTGAAAGGTTTATCAAGCCTTGGAATGGGCTGCCCAGGGCAGAGGTTGAGGCACCATCCCTGGAGGTGTTCAAAAGCTGGGTTAACGGGGTGCTGGGGGACATGGGTTAGTGATGGGTTTTGTCAGATGGTTGGACGAGATGATCTTGAAGGCCCCTTCCAACCTAGATGATTCGATGATTCTAAGACAAACTCTCAGGTGAAGAGCTAAGGTGGGAAAAGGCTGGAAGAAGCAAGTGGAGAAACAACTGAGGCCTGGACCATCGTCATGGACAGATGAGCTTTGAGGACCCCACGTCTCGCTGGGGGGTGGAGGGGTCACTCCTGGGGTGGGCTGAGTGGTGCAGAGCAGGTACGGCAGGTCTGAGGGGTGCACAGAGAAGGGCAGAGGTGGAAGAGGAGACAACTGGAAGGGGACCCTCAGCTCCGGCCCGGGAGCAGGAGGGCAGTTTGGTGCTCCCTGTCTTTGCTGTCAGAACTGAGAGTGTCTCCGACTGTCCATGAGTCCTTCCCGGTGGGCTCTGTCCTCCAGCCCCGATTCTGCAGTGGTTCTCTGGGCTCATGTGTGTGTGACCAGCGCCCTGCGCTCCTCCTGGGCGAGCCGGGGCGGCTGACACTCGGTTCCTCCACAGCTGCGACATCTGCGCGCACCTGCGGGTGCTCCGGCCCTTTAAGAGCTGAAATTCGGCGCTGTCCCTTTAAGGCGCGGCCTCCCCGCTGTGCGCGTGCGCGCCGCCTTCCCCGCCGCCCGTCGCCGGGACGCAGCGGGCGAGCGCCCTCTTTACTGCGGGCGGAAGTGCGTGCTCCCTCTTCCGGCGCGGCCTCAGCCCTTCCCCAAGATGGCGCCGGCGCTCGGGCGCTGATTGCTCGGGCTGCGCGTGAGGGCCCCGACGTGCCGCCGCCGCCGCCG
>NW_015091373.1:780263-783040 GCF_001431845.1 Calidris pugnax | reverse complement strand
AGGGGGGGTCGGGGAAACTGGGGTGTGGGTTGGTGCGAGACCCCCGGGGGTGAGGAGGAGGGTGCTGCGGCACTGGAGGCCCCGGGGGAGGGGGGGACACGGGGATGGAGGTGCCCTGCGCCCTCCCGGCCTGTGGGAGGGGAAGGCGGAGGGCGTGGGGGGGACACACGCCGTGGCCGCCACGAGAAACCGGGGTGGTGGGAACGGCGTCTGGTCGGTACAACTGCTCACCCGGCCCGTGACCTTGAGCGGGTCCGGTGCCAAACTCTGCACGTGTTCATGGAATGGTCGAGGTTGGGAGGGACCTTTCAGATCATGGAGTCCAACCACCCACCCAACCCTGCCCAAACCCCACTGACCCATGGCCCTCAGCACCACGTCTGCCCGGCTTTTAAATCCCTCCAGGGATGGTGACTCCCCCACTGCCCTGGGCAGCCTCTGCCAGTGTCTGACAACCCTTTGGGTGAAGGAATTTCTCCCAATATCCATCCTAAACCTCCCCTGGTGCAACTTGGGGCCGTTTCCTCTTGTCCCATCGCCTGTTCCTTGGGAGAAGAGACCGACCCCCCCTGGCTACACCCTCCTTTCAGGGAGTTGTAGAGAGTGAGAAGGTCTCCCCTCAGCCTCCCTTTTGCCACTCTAAAGAGAGCACAGCGGATTTTTTCTCTGGCCAAACGTAGGCCCTGATGGCTTCACCTGTGAGTAGGGGGGTGACTGCCTGCGTACCAGCCATGGGGGTGTGGGAAGTGCTGGCCTTAGAGGGTCTCTGCCTTGTCACTCACAGAGGAACTGCGGATCTTCAGCGAGGCTGGTTTTATATTCATTCCGCTTCCATCCCGGGGTGAATTTAACAGTAAAGGCTTTGAAAACGGAACTGCCTACTTAGGCCAGGTTTGGCGTAGCGTGGCACAGATAAAAGGCTTCAAATTGGAGAGACGTGTCGTGGATTCGTTTGGTCTCGTGCTTTCCCACTCCAGAGGGTCTCCACAGGCAACCGCCGAGAGCCGCTGGGGCTTGGAAAGGCGACCTCCCTCCCTGGATGGTTCCCAGCCCGTCGTGCTCGGGCATTAGTATTCCAGGCAGGAGACATCCTCGGCCAGGGGTACACAAAAGACCCGTCTTTATTTGCCAAAGAATCATATTTAGGTACAGCTGTGGCAAAAACGGTTTGGAGAAGGGATTGATGGAGATTAAAAAGGAGGTAGGGAGCGTTCATGCTCAGTTGCAGTCTGTGTTTAGAAGATGAAGCTGTGTCCTGTAGGTCATGCCACAAACTAGCGAGAGAGCAGAAGCCAGTACAGCTGGCTCGGTGATCCTCTGCTTTGATTTCTAGGCAGAAATTCAGGAAATGCTTTTCTCTTCATGGTGAGAAGTCACCGCCTGTGTAGATCTATTGAAGTGTAGTTTTGGCGTGTAAACTGTTCAAGTGGGGAAATACAGAACGGCTCCGTCACCTGGGAGGGAGGGAAGCTGAGGGACTTGTGTTGCGTTTTGGAGGGCAGGGCAGCTCTTTGAAGATTTAGGAATTCCTTTTCAGAGAATCACAGAATGGTTTGGGTTGGAAGGGACCTTCAAGATCATGGAGTTCCAACCCCCTGCCCTGGGCAGGGACACCTCCCACCAGAGCAGGTTGCCCAAAGATTTTTATATCAGTTTCCTCAAAACTACTTGAAAGATCATCAAAGAGTTGCGTTAAGAAAGCGGACGGGATGCGATCACTGCTCTGAGAAAAGCCCTGGATCTTAATTTCTGGAAGAATTAATGCTCCGAGCAAAACTCTGGCCTTGGCAGAGCAAGGGTTGTGGCCGTGGTGGTGAGACCAGAGCATCCCTGGTGATACCAGGCTGCCGTCCCTCGCCACCGCCCGCAGAGCAGCCTCTGCCTTCCAAGGCTTGTGGGCCCTGGGATTAGCGTGACGTTGTCTTTCTGATCTAGATCCTGAATGAAAGTAGTTGTTGGTGAGAGTCCAAAGAAAGTGCGGTTACTTCCTCAAGGAGGCTGGGGCTGAAATTCTAGAAACAAAGCACTATAGCATGGAAAACTAATATTATTTATTTGTTTTCCTTTTGGCAAGGGTGAGGATTTTTCTAAGCAGGTAGAACTTACCTTTCCCATGGGGGAAAAAATCAAGTATAAAAATCAAGTATACTTTTAAAATTATTATTTGTTTGTTTTCCTTATGGCAGCAGTGGGGAGTTTTCTGAGCGGGTAGAACTTACCTTTCCCAAGGGGAGCTCTGTCACATATGGTTCGGTTTTTAGGTGACAGAGGAATTTGGAGCATGGAGTGACCCCTCAGGCTTCACCAGGAAATTGCATTGCTTAGATTTTATTTTATTTGTTGTTTTGGTTTTTTTTAATATATAAAACGTGAAGCTAGTGGGACTTGGGACAAGAACAAAATCATGTTTTCCTAGGTGCTGTGCGGAGATAATTCCTGTGTAGGAAGCTTTGTGCTGTCTGTATCAGTGAACTAGTAACACTAATTATAATTAAAGCAAGACGACTTTTGTTTAGACAAGCCAGGGTATTTGTTACACAGTATCTGTCAAATCAATTGACTGGAACAATGAAGTGTAGTTTTCTCTGTACTGAGTAAAATAGGCTTCCTCCCCCCGTCCCCTGGTTGGACCCGGATGCTCTTGAGTATTTTTAACCTCAGTGTCCATCAGCCGGAGCCGTGGCAGCCGGGAACGCTGTTTGCTGATGTTACGCAAATATTTTGTTGGCAGATAGGCAAAGAAATGGTCTGTTAATAGCACCCTCAACCCTCCTCCC
>NW_015091373.1:762010-779395 GCF_001431845.1 Calidris pugnax | reverse complement strand
GTATCAGAACCCCCCCCCCCCCCAATAATTTCATAATTGTAATTTCTTCTCTGTGCCAGAGGTGAATAATTGCCACTTGTTTTGTTACTGCGTTTCTAACCAAATGGCTCTTGGGTGTTTGAGCTCTCTCTGTGAAGCCTGAAATTCGGAGACATTTGTGCCGTGGCCTCTCTGCGTCCCACTGATAATGGAAACGGCCCCAGGTCGGTGGGGGGTGTTGGCTGCTCCTCACCTTTAATCTGAGCTCTCACTCAGTCTAGATTCAAGGTGAATCTGCTTTCTGATCTCTGGCTTTGGCAAACTTGTTCCAGTTTCTGCATTTGCTCAGTATTGCTCTGCCCCTCCAGCAGCTCCACTTCTTTCTCTGCACAGACTCCAGATCCCCGATGGCCACAGCCTGGGATATGGGCTGGGATGCAGCTGCTGCCAAGTGCTTTCTAATAATTTGGCAGTCTGGTACTCCTGAAGATCCTTTTCTCGATATAGAAAGAAGGTCCCTGTGGTCAGTGAAGTAATCGCTTTCATGTTGGGTTGATACTTTGAGACGCTCTTCTCTTTTTGATTGTACCTGGAGCACTGTGTCCAGCTTTGGAGTCCTCAGCATCAGAAGGACATGGAGCTGTTGGAGCGGGGCCAGAGGAGGCCCTGGAGATGCTGGGAGGGCTGGAGCCCCTCTGCTGGGAGGGGGGGCTGAGAGAGTTGGGGGGGTTCAAGCCTGGAGAAGAGAAGGCTCCAGGGAGACCTTGGAGCCCCTTCCAGTCCCTCAGCAAGCTCCAGGAGAGATGGGGGGGACTCTTGATGAGGGAGGGGAGCGATGGGATGAGGGGGAAGGATTTGAGACTGAAAGGGGGGAGATTGAGATGAGATGTGGGGAGGAAATTCTTTGCAGGTGGTGAGAGCCTGGCCCAGGTTGCCCCGAGAAGCTGTGGCTGCCCCATCCCTGGAGGGGTTCAAGGGCAGGTTGGAGGGGGCTTGGAGCAACCTGGGCTGGTGGGAGGTGGCCCTGCCCAGGGCGGGGGGGGTTGGAACTTGATGATCTTTAATGTCCCTTCCAACTGTAACCATTGTATGATTCTATACACCTGACCTGGCAAGGAGGGTCTCTTATTCCAAGCTTGGTTAATCATGCACTAAATTAAGGGAAATTTCAGCCAAAAGGGAGATGGGTGGAACTACCCGGAGTCTTTTCCCAGGGAAGCAGCTGGGATGGGGCTGCCTGTGGGATGAGATGCAGGGATAGAGCTTGAGGGGCAGGAGCTGCGCTCGGGCAGGGTCTGCTGGGGGAGGCTGAATGAGGACCCCCCCTCCTCATCCCTCGGTTCCCGGTGCTCCGAATGCTGCCGGAGGGGATGATGCAGTATTGGAAGTGAGGATGAACTTTGCTCGCCTTAGCTGAAAAGCACAGTTAGGTTAGAGACTGCTCCGGGGAGATATCTCTGGGCTGTGATTTTTAACCCTTCCTTTCCAGGCTCCTGGTCATCAGTGTGGAGTCTCTGCGTGGCTGTTTCCATTTGCCTTGTTCTCCCGTTGTTCCTCCTCTTTTCACAGCCTTCTCTTCCCCCTTCCCTGGCTCGCGTCACCCTCCAGTTTTAGGAAGGTCAAAATGGAAGCGCCCAGAAAAATGTGCCTTAATTTGTGCAGAGAATTTGGGAACACAAATAGAGACTTGTCGTTTCCTTCTTTGTACAGATCCTGGAAGTGAAAAGTGACATCCTGACATCTCGGAGCATCCCAAACCCGGAATGACAGGGAAGGAGCTGCTTTGGTTGATGATCCATGGTCCTGTCCGTTCAAAGGTAGTACTTGCTGTCGGGGCAGGGCTCTTCCTCTGTGTGTCTCAAACTGCTCTGCAGAGTCTGGTGCTTGGCTTGTGTTGCAGCAGAGCAGTGTGCGGCGTGGTGAGCGCTGCCGTGTGTGTGTGCAGTGTTAGAGTTTAACAAACAGCGACGGTGACATCAGAAGGTGCCGCCATCGACCCCGTGATCCAGCCCTGCTTCCTGAGGTCACAGTCCCAGCAGAGTGGCTGATGTGTACTTCAGGAAAATCCAAGTTAGGTGACGTAGGCTGCTTTCCCTAATCATGGTGATTCATCGTCTATTCAAAGTGTCTCTTGTTGCAGATGCCAGCACTTCCAGCCTAGACACTCGCGACAGGAGGGCTGAGCCTGGACCTGCTCCTGTACTTTTGAGGTAGATCTGGGACTTAACCACCTCCTTCCCAGCCCCCAGGAGTCATGGAGGACAAACGCAACATCCCCATCATTGAGTGGGAGCACCTGGACAAAAGGAAATTCTACGTCTTTGGGATTTGCATGACTATGATGATCCGGGTGAGCGTTTACCCTTTCACGCTTATCCGAACACGTTTGCAGGTTCAGAAGGGCAAGAGCCTCTACAACGGGACGTTTGATGCTTTTGTGAAAATCCTGCGGACAGAAGGGACAGCTGGGCTCTACCGTGGCTTTTTGGTCAACACTTTCACCCTGATCTCCGGGCAGTGCTACGTGACCACATACGAGCTCACTCGAAAGTACGTGTCACGGTACAACAACAACAACGCTGTGAAGTCGCTGGTGGCAGGTGGCTCGGCCTCCCTGGTGGCCCAGAGCATCACGGTGCCCATCGATGTCATCTCCCAGCATCTCATGATGCAGAGGAAGGGGGAAAGCATGGGCAGGTTTAAGGTGCAGAACCAAGATGGCAAGCGGATGCTGGTCTTTGGCCAAACCAAGGACATCATTGTACAGATCTTCAAGGCTGATGGCTTTAGAGGCTTCTACAGGGGCTACGTGGCCTCACTGCTCACCTATATTCCCAACAGTGCGGTCTGGTGGCCCTTCTACCACTTCTATGCCGGTAAGTGAAAGGAGACTTTGGACAGGACAAGAGGAAACGGGCACAAACTTGTACACAAGAAGTTCCGTCTAAACATGAGGAGGAGCCTCTTCACTTTGAGGGTGGCAGAGCCCTGGCAGAGGCTGCCCAGGGAGGTGGTGGAGTCTCCTTCTCTGGAGATGTTCAAAACCCGCCTGGACAAGTTCCTGTGCAACCTGCTCTGGGTGGACCTGCTTTGACAGGGGGGTTGGACTAGATGATCTCCAGAGGTCCCTTCCAACCCCATATCATTCTGTGATTTATCTTATCCTGGAAGCCCCTCGACTCTGTGGACCCAGCGTGATTTGCTTTCTCTCTCTGATCTGGGGCAGGAGCAGAACCTGTCTTTGCACAAATAGCTGTAGCCAATTTAAAGGAGTTCTCCAGATGGTGGGTGGCAGTTTAAGTTTGTTTTAAATAAGAATAGGGGTCTGAGTGTTAGAGGACTTCAAGCTAGGTGGCTCTAGGCAAGAGGGACTTGATGTGTCTGCTTGAACTTTCTCTTCTGCTAATCCCAAATAACTCTTACTTTCTGCCTGGAAGTGAGGAAGGCTGTTGGCTGGCACAGGGCAGAGTTTTGAAGCCACCGTGTGAGTATAATTCCTCTTTCAGTTCACGTGGACTTGGGAGTGTCATATGTGGCAGAAAGCCTCGTAGAGCCACAAAGCTCATAGCAAAACTGAACGACAGGCACAGAGAAAGGCCAAATCTGCTGGGGTTTTGTGTCTTAAGTTTATGCTTCTGTTTCTGTAGCTGTAAAGTTGGCACCAAGCCTTGTGATATAAAAGGACATTTAAGAGTATGTTCTCTCTCCCTGGCTCAGCTCTGGTAATCCTCAGGGTGTTCCCAAATAGTAAAGATATTGGGCAGTTAAGATGTATTTCCCCCCACACCCCCTGTAATCCTTCGGATTTGTCATGCAGCTTTGCATGTGGTTTTTAGACTAATATTTACCTAATAGCAATCTGCCTGAAAGTGATGATAATGAGAGGCTCAGATTTCACTGGCTTAAAGTATATCTTGGAAATCACATGCTTTTAAAAATACAGGTGTCTCAAACATCTAGTTTGCTTTTCAGAGTGGGAGCATTCTGGTAACACTGGGGAGCACTGGTTACACCTCAGTGCTGCCTTTTAATGGCAGCAGCAGCTTGGGATGTTGGTCCAGTCTGAACTTCTTGGGAGCATTCTCTTCACTCTCCATGTCAAAGATTTTTGATACCAAAAATCCACTGTATTATTTGTAAGACTTTAGTGCCAAAAAGATTTGAAAGTGGATATCTAAGAACAAATGATATGGAGAGAACGGAGCTTGCCTTATTTAGGTGTTTGCTCCCTTTCCTTGTCTTCCGGAGTGGGAATCAGGGTGATGCTGAACGTTAACCCCCAGCTGTCGATCCAGCTCTGCTTTGGCTGCCTTTCCCAGCCCCCTGTCCCTGGAGAGCACGCAGGTCTCAGCTGGCACCAGTGTTGGTCGTTGAACCTTCCTTGGGCTCAAAGTTCAGTGCTGGCAGCAGTTCAGCTCGGTGTTGTGGGTCACAAACAGAGCAGCTTCCTTCCTTCTTGCCAGAGAGACACAACCACCCCATCGTCCAAAAAAAAAAAAAAACCAAACCTGGGACTTCTGGACTGTGTTCCCTACAACTTGAACCAATAAAAGTGTGGGGGATTGGAATCCTGTTTGCAGGGTGGCAGGAGCAGAGCCAGGAGATCCCTGGGCTGAGCAGGACGTGGTGCTTTGCTCCTGAGAGACCCCACAGCGGCTGCCACGGGGATATCTCTAGGGCAGAGTCCTTGGTGGGAGTGACAGCCCCCTGGATCCGAGTGAATCACTGCAGGCAGCTTCTGACAGCCTTGTCTAAAGGTTTCCCCCGTGCCTTTTCTAGGGGGTGACCCTTTCCATGCCCCATTTTGGGGACAGAAAAGCTTATTCCGCCCTGTTTGCCCAGCAGGTCTGAGCGCCTGTGTTTGAGCTGATCAGAGGCTGTGTGATGGAGCTGCCGGGGGTGTTTACGGGCTGGCTCCCTGCTTTTTGCTGACTTTCTGGTTGATGTAGAAAGCAGTGCGTAGATGTGCTGTGGGAGGAGGTGACAGGTCATAAATCAGGGATTCTGCCCACTGCGAATCGGTGTAAATGAGCAGGTGGAGTTCAGGAGCTGATAAGCAGCCACTCGGTTGAAACTTCACTCTCTCTCTCTCTCTCTCTCTCTCTCCCGTTCCCAGAACAGCTTTCTAGCTTGACTCCTAAGGACTGTCCCCATCTCCTCCTGCAAGCTATATCGGGGCCACTGGCAGCTGCCACAGCTTCCACCCTCACCAACCCCATGGATGTCATCAGAGCCCGGGTTCAGGTAAGAGCTCAGCCTGCTCGGCACGTCTGTCTGCAGGACGCAGGGGTGGGGTTCCCTCCCGGCCCTTTGATCTCTGTGGCTTCAGGTAAACGGCTCCCCTTCCCTCTCTCTCTCTCTTCGTAGGTTGTTTTGTCCTAGATATCGTGCTGCTTAATTTAAACTCAGCGTTAATAGGGGGCAGCTCAGGTAGCAGGGCTGGCTTCGCCTGCCCCAACTGCTCACATGAGGTTTCCCAGCAGACGTGACAAAAGGCGAGGTGCTTCCACCAGTGTCAGTTTTAGTGAGACTCGAGCTGTTGTGTTGATCCAGCCCCTTCTAGACAGGGGCAGATGGAAGGAAGGAGGAGACAGGTTGAAGAATCCCACTTGCTGCTGCCTCTTTAGGGCTTTTTGCCTTTTTTTGCCCCCCTTCAGGGAGTTCTGGAGACTAGATCACCGTCATTGGGCTGGCTGATCCATAGTCTCTAGTGCCCTCAGTTGGAGCAGAGCCCCAGAGCAGCTCGGTGTGAGGTCTGGCAGCTCTGTGAGTATTTCTTCTGGCTTTGCAGGTGGAAGGCAAGAGCTCCATCATCCTCACCTTCAAACAGCTCATGGCAGAGGAAGGTCCCTGGGGCCTGACGAAAGGCCTTTCTGCCCGTATCATCTCGGCCACTCCTTCCACCATCGTCATCGTGGTGGGGTACGAAACTCTGAAGAAGCTGAGCCTCCGCCCGGAGCTGGTGGATTCGAGGCACTGGTAGAGGCAGCTGGTGGAAGAGAAGACCTTCCTTTGAGTCCTCTGAATTTGGACCGTCACGGTTGGAAGCTTGGGAGGAGAGGCAGCTGCTGTCTCTTTTGTCTCTAGCTGGTTTCCCAGTACAGGGCAGAAGCAAGAGCAACTGCAATTCACCTCTGTAGATTTGACTGTAACACAACGCTCTGCTGCTATTTCTGCTTAAAACCATCAAAATGTGACCTTTGGCAACACTGTTTGCCAGTGACAGTTCATTCGAGAGCAGCCAGGTGTGTGAACACATCCTGGCAAATTCTGAATTCCTTTATTGTTTTGTTGGTTTTTTTTTAAATTAAAGACTTACTGGCTGAAGCAAAAAAAAAAAAAAAAAAGCCAGTTTATCCTTTAAATTAAATTATTTTCATCTTTGCCAAACTTCCGCGGAGGGGAGTCCGGCTGCAGCAGAGCCCTCTGGTGGGTTGTGTGCTGAAGGCAGTTGTACCATGGGAAGCTGGAAGAACGGAACAGACGAGTAAATATCTCCAATCACCCACATTTATTCCTAGAAGATGTGAACCGAGAGTAACCCGGAACCACTTAAGACCTTATTTACCGCGTTTTGGATAGATCTGTACATACCTTTTTTTTTGTATGTTCCTGGAAAATGTTTCCTATCTCTCATCCTTCAAGCAGTGAGCCAGCTGGTGGGCGAGTCAGGGGTTGAGCTGGCTGGTTGTAATTAGCTGTCGGCAGTTTTGACACCTAACCTACGGTTTTAATCTGTTATTTCATTTTTATTTCATTTTAGGGAAGCTTCTGATTTCTGGGGGACTGAGTGGTCGTTCTGTGGCCTTGTTCCATGTGAGTTGTCCGTGCTGCATGTCCAGGGTGGCTGCTGCCGCTTCCCACCCGTAGTTAGTTTAAGCCCCAGCAGACATGGAGTTTGGAAGCGTCGGGTCGTGCCGAGAGAAGAACCGCGCGGGATGGGAGGTGGGGAAGGGGAAAAAAAAACACCAAAACCCAGCTCGTACTGGCTTTTGATCCAGTTCAAACCTGATGGGCATGTTCATATTGAATAAGAAGTAATGGTTCACTAATACTTTGTACCTTTAAATCCTGCTTATCCTGTTTGGGAAGGGCAAGGAGGATCCTTTGCACACTCTGGCTGGATCAAAACCGTCAGCTGTCGGTCTGTGTTTTGTACCAGAGCAAAACTTGCAATGGAGTGATGAAGCAAGAGCCTGCTCTTTAGGGGAGGAGGAGTGAAGGGATCGTTTGACTTCACCCTGCCGGGCTCAGAATTTGGGGTTTACCCCTGGTGATGCCAGGTGCTCATCCCAGTTAGTTCTGAGTCTGGGAGGCGAGAGAGAACCTGCAAGTAAAAGGGAAGTCGCCGTCTTGGTTTGTCTCACGGCCATAACACAGAATTCTGGATTGTAGTGTTGATCCGTGGCTGCTGCCGGGCTCCTGGCTGTCATTTCACCTGGGACTCGCTGCGTGTGGCCGTTGCCGTCACCCGCCGGCTGCGGTTGAGCCGGGGAGGGGCTGGATGTGCCGCGGTCCCTGCCGGAGGTGGGACTGGGACAGACAGACTGGGAGAGAGACTTTAAGGGCAGAACTGGGTTCTGAGACACAGCGCTCTTCATTGGGGTTGCAGAGGAGTCATCAAAGGCCTTTTTCATCCCGCCTTTGTTTTCTGCAGCATTAAAGAAGGTGATGTCTCTCTGAGCTGTCGGAGCAGCGTGTTCTGCTCTGCTGTCACCTTGGAGGTGGTTAAAAGCTGACCCCAGTCGGTTCTTTCTCCTCTAAAAAGCAGAACAGCAGCAGCACAGGATTGCAGGTATCCAGAGCATGCATTGCCCCGTTCTCGTGCCAAGCGGGTGGCAATTAACAGAAACTGTAATAATCAACCTCTGCTGATGAGCAGCAGGGTAAGTCCCGGTGCGTGTCGCGAGGTGTCAGACGGCACAAAGGCGGGGAGACGCTCTCAAGCTCAGTGTCCCTTTCTCAACCAGCAAAGTTCTTGACAACTAATAAACTTCAGAGACCTTCCCTTTGACGCCTGAGTGTAAAAGCGCCTGAGCCCCGGTGGGTGCACTCCCCAGGTCCTGCCCTATCATGGTGAGGTTTTCCTGCTGTTAACCACCGAGTAGCACTGGGAGGGACCTGACAAAGTGACAGTGACCATGTGTAAATGCTGAAAAAGCCAGAAAAAAAAAAAAAAGGGCTAAACCAGTAGTCGTGCCTGAAACCAGAAGGCACAAATCATAAAATGGTTTGCATTGAAAGGACCTTAAAGATCATCAGGTTACACCCCCCCTGCCCTGGGCAGGGCCACCTCCCACCAGCCCAGGTTGCTCCAAGCCCCCTCCAACCTGCCCTTGAACCCCTCCAGGGATGGGGCAGCCACAGCTTCTCTGGGCAACCTGGGCCAGGCTCTCACCACCCTCACAGTAAAGAATTTCTTTCTGGTATCTAATCTAAATCTCCCTCTTCCAATTGAAAACCGTTACCCCTTGTCCTGTCACTGCACTCCCTGACAAAGAGTCCCTCCCCAGCTCTCCTGTAGGCTCCCTTCAGGTACTGGAAGGCTGCTCCAAGGTCTCCCTGGAGCTTTCTCTTCTCCAGGCTGAACAACTCCAGCTCTCTCAGCCTGTCCACACAGCAGAGGTGCTCCATCCCCCTGATCATCCTTGTGGCTGGACCCGTTCCAACAGGTCCATGTCCTTCCTGTGCTGAGGACTCCAGAGCTGGACAGAATACTCCAGGTGGGGTATCACGGGCGCAGAGCAGAGGGGTGGAAGCACCTCCCATGACCTGCTGGCCACACATCTCTTGATGCAGCCCAGGATGTGGTTGGCTTTTTGGGCTGCCACTGAACACTGCTGGCTCATGTTGAGCTTCTCATCCACCATCACCCCCAAGTCCTTCTGCTCAGGGCTGCTTTCTCCAGCCATTCTCCACCCAACATGTATCTGTGCCTGGGATTGCCACCAGAATTTCTTTCTGGTATCTAATCTAAATCTCCCTCTTCCAATTGAAAACCGTTACCCCTTGTCCTGTCACTGCACTCCCTGACAAAGAGTCCCTCCCCAGCTCTCCTGTAGGCTCCCTTCAGGTACTGGAAGGCTGCTCCAAGGTCTCCCTGGAGCTTTCTCTTCTCCAGGCTGAACAACTCCAGCTCTCTCAGCCTGTCCACACAGCAGAGGTGCTCCATCCCCCTGATCATCCTTGTGGCTGGACCCGTTCCAACAGGTCCATGTCCTTCCTGTGCTGAGGACTCCAGAGCTGGACAGAATACTCCAGGTGGGGTATCACGGGCACAGAGCAGAGGGGTGGAAGCACCTCCCATGACCTGCTGGCCACACATCTCTTGATGCAGCCCAGGATGTGGTTGGCTTTTTGGTCTGCCACTGAACACTGCTGGCTCATGTTGAGCTTCTCATCCACCATCACCCCCAAGTCCTTCTGCTCAGGGCTGCTTTCTCCAGCCATTCTCCACCCAACATGTATCTGTGCCTGGGATTGCCACCTCCCAGGGGCAGGACCCTGCACTTGGCCTGGTTGAACTTCATGTGATGGTTGAAATCCTGCTTTACAAAGCATGGGTAGTTCTGGTTAGCTCATATGTGCGGTGTCTTGACAAGGGAAAAATTGCTTTTCCCCTTTTTGTGAAATTGGATGATTCTTCTCCCTTTGATTTGTTCTTGATGGCTTTATTTCATTAAATGATTGAGAATAGGGCTCAGCCCCTGAGTGGACTTGGGTTGGGGTCTCAGTAGAGGGACGGTTTCTCACACTTAGCGCTCTGCTTCAGGTTCTAGCTTGCTCTTTCCTGCCGTGGCATGGTGGAGGAAGCATTTCAGCCCCTTGTGATTTTTCACAGAAATCAGGGAATTGTGAGAGTTGGAAGGGACCTCCAGAGATCCCCTGGTCCCACTCCCCGGCCAAAGCAGGGCTGCCCAGAGCACATCACTCAGGAGCATCCATTGGGGCTTGAAGATCTCCAGAGAAGGGGACTCCACACCCTCCCTGGGCAGCCTCTGCCAGGGCTCTGCCACCCTCACCCCAAACAAGTTCTTCCTCACATTGGAGGGGAACTTCCCCTGGTCCAGCTTGTGCCCGTTGCCCCTCGTCCTGTCACCGGGAACCACTGAGAAGAGTTGGGCTCCATCCTCCTTCAACCCACCCTTTAGGAACTTGGAAGCATGAATAAGGTCTCCCCTCAGCCTTCTCTTCTCCAGGCTGAAGAGCCCCAGCTCTCTCAGCCTTTCCTCAGCAGGGAGATGCCCCAATCCCTCCATCATCTTCATTGCCCTACGCTGGACTCTCTCCAGCAGTTCCCTGTCTCTCTGGAACTGGGGAGCCCAGGACTGGACGCAGGAGAATGACCTCCCTCCACCTCCTGGCCACACTCTTCCCTCCCCAGCCCAGGATCCCATTGGCCTCTTGGCCACCAGGGCCCATTGCTGGCTTCTGGAGAGTTTACTGGCCACCAGGACCCCCAGATCCTTCTCCTCAGCAGTGCTTTCCAGCACGTCCACCCCTAACTGATACTGGTGCCTGGGGTTCTTCCTCCCCAGGTGCAGGACCCTACACTTGCCCTTGTTGAACCTCATGAGGTTCTTCTCTGCCCAGCTCTCCAGCCTCTCCAGGTCTCTGGATGATGTCACAGCCCTCTGGAGAGTCGCCCAGCCCTCCCAGTTTGGTACCATCAGTGAACTCTGTCCCCTCGTTCAGGTCATTGATGAATGTGTTGAACAAAACTGGACCAAGTATTGACCCCTGAGGCTGGTTACAGGCCTCCAATTTTTATGACTTTTGGGTTTTTTGAGGCATCACCCTGCTGCCCCCCTCCTCCCCGGGGGCTAGGAGGCCACGCCCTTTGGCGGCCGAGGCTCCGCCCCCGAGGCCGAGGCCACGCCTCCCTACTGGCAGAGAGGCGGGCCGCGCCTTCCCGCATGCGCACTCGGAATGGGCGGGCCCCGCGCAGCCATCCAATGGGCGCGGCGCGGCTTGGCGGCGGCAGCCAATCGGCGGTGTTGGCGGGCTCGGCGAGCGGGGAAAGATGGCGGCGGGGAGCGGCGCTGAGGAGGAGGCGGCTGTGGCGGCGGTGGTGGGAGGTGATGGCGACGGCGACCCGCCCGTACCGGCGGCTCCGGGCCGCGCCCAGGTCTTCGCCGCCGTGGTGGACACCTTCCTGGAGAAGCTGGTGGCAGCCGGGAGGTGAGGCGGGAGCGCGGCCGGGCTCCGGTGGGGTCGGGGCCTAGGCGGGCCCCGCCGCGGGGAGGCCTAACCCTGCCCCTCCCGCTTTGCAGCTACCAGAGGTTCGCCAGCTGCTACCGCTCCTTCTACAAACTGCAACCCGAGATGACCAGGAGCATTTACGATCAGTTCGTGTCCCAGCTGCGGACATCCATCAAGGTGAAGGGGGAGGCGGGACCGTGCCGTGCCCAGAGGGGCTGCGGGCCCTCGGTGTGAGGCACTGAGCGTGTTGATGTCCCATTTATCGAATGGCAGAACCAGAAATTCAAGGCTGCTCCCCAGAGATTCTCCCAGACTCCTTGGCTTCCCCAGAAAGAGCCGTAAAATTATAGAATCACTTAATCATCAAATCCCAGGTGTGAAGGGACCTCAAGGATCACTTGGTTTAACCTTTCTGGGCAGAAACACGGTGCAGACAGGATGGCCCAGACCCTGCCCAGCTGAATCCTAAAAGTGTCCAGTGATGGGGAATCCACCACTTGCCTTAGGCTGGGAAAGACCATTAAGACCATCAAGTCCAACCGTAGACATCACACTGCCAACTCCACTGATCAACCATGTCCCTAAACGCCATCTCTACCTGTCTTTGAAATATCTCCAGAGATGGGGACTCGATACCTAGTGATTCCCAGGGTGTAGCCTTCATCCAGGGAAACGTGAGGGTTCACAAGTGGAACGATGCCTGTGTCGGTTTAGTTTGGCTCCCACTGAATCCCTGTGGTGTCCTTCCTTCCCAGGAGGAGATCCAGGAGGTGAAGAATGAAGGGAACCTGGAGGTGCTCTTTAATTCACTGGATAAGATCGTGGAGGAGGCAAAGAACCAGAAAGAGCCTGCGTGGTATGGAATAGTCTGGTGTGGAGCGGGTGTGTGTGGAGGGATGTTCCTTCAAGAGTAGAAGTGATGTTTGGGCCGTGTTGGTGTGTCCTGTAGCATTGTGCTGCAAGGGTGTATTTTTTAAACTTTATGTTGAAATCAACAGCAGCATCAGTGTGTCTAAAACACCTGAAAATGAGGGGGTTTGGTGCTTTTCTATGTCAGTTATCTACATGTGTGCTTCCTCAGTGCAAGGAGGAGGTTAGTGCTGCTGGGACCGGAGGGGAGGTAAACTCAGTTCCAAATAATTCAAAAGGCTGAGGGTGTGTTTTAGCCCCAACTCCTGCTGCAGGAGCAGAGCTCGCATCAACACCTCTCCTGGGGATGCCTTGCTGAGGGTCTCAGCAGGCACGGGAAGTTGTACCCGCTGCCTCTTGGTCACAGGCTGGGTCTTTTAATCATGGAATCGTGAGAGTTGGAAGGGACCTCCAGAGATCCCCTGGTCCCACTCCCCGGCCAAAGCAGGGCTGCCCAGAGCACATCCCTCAGGAGCATCCACTGGGGCTTGAAGATCTCCAGAGAAGGGGACTCCACACCCTCCCTGGGCAGCCTCTGCCAGGGCTCTGCCATCCTCACCCCAAACAAGTTCTTCCTCATGTTTAGGTGGAACTTCTTGAATACAAGTTTATGCCCGTTCCCTCTTGTCCTGTCCCTGGGAACCACTGAGAAGAGTCCGGCTCCATCCTCCTTCAACCCACCCTTTAAGAACTTGGAAGCATTAAGAAGGTCTCCCCTCAGCCTTCTCTTCTCCAGCCCCAGCTCTCTCCTCAGCAGGGAGATGCTCCAATCCCTCCAGCATCTCCGTTGCCCTACGCTGGACTCTCTCCAGCAGTTCCCTGTCTCTCTGGAACTGGGGAGCCCAGCACTGGACGCAGGATTCCAGTTGTGGCCTTCCCAGTGCAGAGCAGAGGGGGAGAATGACCTCCCTCCACCTCCTGGCCACACTCTTCCCTGTGCAGCCCAGGATCCCATTGGCCTCTTGGCCACCAGGGCCCATTACTGGCTCCTGGAGAGTTTAGTGGCCACCAGGACCCCCAGATCCTTCTCCTCAGAGGTGCTTTCCAGCAGGTCCACCCCTAACCTCTACTGGTGCCTGGGGTTCTTCTTCCCCAGGTGCAGGACCCTACATTTGCCCTTGGTGAACCTCATGAGGTTCTTCTCTGCCCAGCTCTCCAGCCTGTCCAGATCACGCTGGCTGGTGGCACAGCCCTCGAATCAAAGGCATCATCACAGTTTCTTGGTTCTGTGTTTGGGAAAGAGTTGATTACGTCACACCTGCCTCCAGGTCTCAACTAACAGCGGGGTTTTGGGCAGGACTCCTCTCCTTCCTTCATCCATAGAGTTAGGGAGCTCCCGTGGGGTTTTAGCTGTCCTGGAGCAATCCGAGGTAAAATTGGGGCAGTTGATGAGCTGATCCCTGGCAGCAAGCAGCTCAGCTCTTAACTGAGGTGCGTGAGACTAATTGCCCTGCCAGGTCGCTGCTCCCTGGTTGCCTCACCTCTCTTGGCTGGCAGGCGTCCCAGCGGGGTCCCGGAGGACGACGTGCGCAGCGCGTTGGTGCCGTATCTCCTCAAGCACCGCTCGTACCTGCGCAAAATCCTGAAGGAGAAGGAGGAAGAGAACAGGAAGGTGGCAGAGTCCGTGCTGGCCGGGAGGGATAAGATTGCGGAGCTGCAGCAGCAGATAGAAGCTCGCAAACACGCCTGGCAGGTAAAAATAACCAATAAACAACTAAAAAAACCTTTCTTTTTGCAGCATCAGCCTGAAAGAAACATTATTCTGGGGTTTGACTGGCAAATGGCTGCACTGTTTGAGCCCTCCGCTTATCAAAGACCTCACCAGGAGCCAAGTGCTGCTGAAACCGGCCTGGGAGGTCTGGGAGTTTCCACTGGAGCTCCTGGATGTTTTCCCAGTGCATGGGGTGGGATGTTTCTGTGGGTGAATGGGAGATTTTGGGGGGGGGGGTTATTCTGTACTTGCTGGGGATGGCAGCGTATGTGATGCTGTGTTTCATATCAGCCTGGTTTTGTGTCCTGAACGCTGGAGAGAAGGGCTTTGCCGGGTTCAGTGGTGGTTGTTTTCCTTCCAGGCAATTAGTAAAGAGCAACGAGAACTCATCATGATGTTCAAGGAGCCCCAGTGAGGAGCCGGGGAGGGATTCTCTGTGTCTCGGGGGGGAATTTTATCCTCCTCTCAGCGCGTCGGGAAGTGGGACTCTGTGCGTGGCCTCTTCAAACCTCGCCTTCGCCCTGTCAGGCCAGGAGAAACCTGCAGCAGGACTGAAAAGCTGCCAGACTTGGACAATGTGATTAAAGTTTGGGAAGAAATTAAAAAAAAAAAAAAGAACATTTCTTTGGAAATAGATGCCAGTTTCCCATTCCCCGCTCAGCTCAACAGGGAGGAGAATCCTACGGAGCCTGTCTGTGCATTCCCTCGCTGCTTTAGTGCTGTCACACGCCTGATTCCAGCTTGCTAAAGCCAAATTTGGGGCCTTGAAGGTATTTCAGATGTGCTTTAGAGGAAAACTGGTGCCTTGAGCCCGGTGGCTGGGCGGTGACAGGAGCGAGGGGCTGGGGAGCTGTGGCACACAGAGCCCGCAGGTGGGTAAACGCCACCGTGGCATTTTGTGGGGTGCAAATGGCCACATTGGGCTTTTTTTGCTTTGTTTTTGCAGTGTTTGTTTTCACTATCCATGTCTTTAAACAGTTTTCCGCCCGTGAATCATCAGAACAGATACGTCAGTCGCATCACATCAAGTTCTTTGTTGCCATTTATTCCCTTTTTCCAGTTATTTTCCAACCCTGCTCCCTCCCAGGATGGCGCTTCTCTGAGTGTGAAGGCTCCAAGGCTCCACCCTTGGTGTATGTGGAGAGGAGCAGGGGTTGGGATGGCCCTGGTGGGCCCGTGGTGAAGGGATTTAGTGTTTTTCCTGTGAAACCCCCGTGTTGACTCCTGGAACCAAACTGGGGTTGGTGTTACCCATCTGGAGTTGTTCTTTGCCATCTCATGGGAAGTTTTCCGGCCTGGGAAGCAGGAACTCCCTGGAGTCTGCCAGGAAGCCCTAAACATGAGGTGTGTCTTCAAAGTGAAGAAAAGATCCTTCTCCAGGGCTGGGCCCGTAACGAGGAGAGTCTTTTCTGAGCCCGACAAGGACTGATGGCCAGTCTGTTTCCGACAGACACCAGATCCACCAGCAGGTTCTCTGGTCGCATCCCATCCCGAGGAGGGGCCGTGCCCTCGGTGGTGGGGAAACACAAACTGGGAGAACAATGGTGGCAATTTCCACCCAGCACAGGCCTCTGGTTTTAATTAGAGGCAGCCAGAGCCTGCGATTGACTGACTTAGGCATATTTTCCTTCTGTCGTAAACAAGCCTTCCCTCGCTGCATTATAATCTAAATAAATTGGAGCTGTTGTTCCCCCGGCCTTGGCTCCCGCTGCGCTGGCTTGGCCCACGTAGGCTGTAGTTTATGGGTTTGTTTGACAAAGGCTCTGGCTTCAGCATTTCTCTCCTCCTCCACCCCAAAGCCTCCGGTTCCGCTTTCCAAGACAGGGCTGGGATTTAGAGGATCGGAACGTCTGGAGAGTGGTCAGGGTCCCAAAGAGGAATGTCACCCCAGGTGGCCCTGGGAGCCCCCTTCTGCTCTGAACCCTCCTGGAGTCCACCAGGAGCAAACTCAGGAGGTGGGTGAGGACCTGGAGCGCTGCAGAGGCATTGGGGAGTATTGGGAGTCGAAGGATGGAGGAACTGGAGATCCTTCTCCAGCTGCTCCGCTCCCCTTCACCTCTACCTGGTGCCTGAACCGCACCAGAAGCACAATTGTTCTTTGAAAGATCTGTTTTGGGGGTTGAAAAGGTGCTGGACCTCTCTTGAGGTCCTGTTTCTGGGAACAGGCACTGGTACACAGCGTCTCCCATGGGATGAGGCAGAGCAGAGCCGTGTGGAGCCTGAGGGCAAGGTGTCTGCTCGCCCTCCTGGGTCACAGCAACCAGTCCTGGCAAGGGGCCATGATGGTGATGCCACCAACAGAGCATGTGTTGGTCCCTGGGGCAAAAATTGGCCAACAAGTCCCTGTCGGCCCTGAGCAGAGGGAAAAAAATAAACAGGTTTTGGCAGGAAAGAGGCTCCCTGAGCTGTGGTGGGCACCAAAATAGGGTGATCCTGCTCGGAGCCACTTTGGGTGCTGCAAGGGCCACCTGGGGGTTCAGGAATGAAAAATGGAGAGAGATTTTTTACAAGGTCATGGAGTGATAGGGTGAGGGGGAAGGGTTTTAAGCTGAAAGAGGGGAGATGGAGATGAGATTTTGGGAAGAACTTCTTTATTTTGAGGGTGGTGAGAGCCTGGCCCAGGTTGGCCCGAGAAGCTGTGGCTGCCCCATCCCTGGAGGGGTTCAAGGGCAGGTTGGAGGGGGCTTGGAGCAACCTGGGGTGGTGGGAGGTGGCCCTGCCCAGGGCAGGGGGGACTGGGGGGGGCTTCAAGGCCCCTTCCCACCCAAACCATTCTATGATTCTTTATATTTAAAGAGACCATCTCTGTCCAGAGACAGTCCTGGGTGTAGAGCTGAGGTGGGAAAAGGCTGGAAGAGGCCACTGGCAGTTGGAGAAACCGAGGCCTGGAGAGATGAGCTTGGAACGGGATGTTCTTTAAGGTCCCTTCCAACCCATCCCATGGTTCTGTGAAGCTCTGCCAGTGTGGCAGGAACCCTGCCGGGCTCTGCCAGGGGGAGGTGGGACAGTGACTGGGGAGTGGAGCGGGGAGTCCCACCACTGCCCCGTCTCCCATCCCAGTTGGGGACTGGGTGCTGCCAGGGCTGGCCCCACCAGCAAATCTCCCCTGGCCCGGGGCCGTGTTTCCCTCCCTGTGGGCTCTGGCCGGTCACGGGGGAACCGAGTTCACCCCAAACCACAATTGCTGCCTGTGCTGGCGGCTCCCGGCCCGGCGGATGTGCTGGAAATAGCCCCGACGGGGCCACGGGGCCCCTCCTTGACTGGTCACGGTGGCCACCGAGCCCTATAAAGGTGCTCGGGGAGCAGGGGCTGCACCCAGCGCAGCGCAGAGAGGCACCGAGAGGCACCATGAAGCCCCTCGTCCTGCTGACCCTCCTGGCCCTCCTCACCCTCGGCCTCTGCCGCAGAGGTAGGGGGGTCTGGGGGAGGGACAGGGACGGGGTCTGGGGGGACACAGGGACGGGGTCTGGGGGCGATGGTGACCAGGGAAGGGCTGTGTGTCAGCTGGAGGGTGCCGTGGTGCTCGGGGCGAGAGTTGCCGTGAGGTCTGAGGTGCAGTGCTGGAGCAGGGCGGGTCGGGGGGG
>NW_015091373.1:758907-761512 GCF_001431845.1 Calidris pugnax | reverse complement strand
CCAGCATCCTCCCCCTACACCCCTCTCTCTCAGCCACAGAAAGAAATAAATGCAGAAATGGAGTCACCGGCTCCTTCCTCGTCCGAGGGGGTGGGACGGGCGTGAAACCGCAGCAGAAGGACCCCATGATGCCCCCCCCCCCAGTCTCTTCCTCCCTCCTCCAGCAACCAAAGGCTCTGGGGCAGAGCGGTGGCCGTCACCAGTGATGAGCCCAGCGCCAGCCCTGCTGTTACTGTAGTTTAATTGGAAGCTGCTTGTCCAAAGCGTGGGGTTATTGGGGGGCAGCAGGGTCCCTCCATGGGCCCCAGAGCCCTTCCCAGCAGCCGGGATTCCTCGGCAAAACACCAGTTCATTAAGGCTGGGGTGGGGCAGGGGAGAGTGGGGGGAGATTGGGGCCCGAGTCCTGGGTGTGGGGCTCTGCCTGGCCACAGCCGTGGCATCGCATCCCCATCCCATCTCCATCCTCATCTCCTTCCCCATCCATCTGTCCCCATCTCCTTCCCCATCCCATCCCCATCCCATCCCCTCCCAATCTCCATCCCCTCCGTCTGTCCCCATCCCCATTCCATCTCTTCCTACACACACGGGTGGGGGCTGCCAGGCTCTCTCTGTTATCCTCCCCCCCAACCCACCTGCTGGGTCCCCACACAGGGTGACACCTCCCCTGCCCCAAATTCACCTCCCGGGGTCCCACAGCACAGAACCCCCTGCCCTCTCTAGGGGCACTGGGGCAGCTCCACGCCAGGCCCTGACCCCGCTGCCCCCCAGCACGGCCTCTGCCAGTCCCTGCGCCCCCAACTCCAGCCTGAAGCCCTTTGTTCTGCCCCCAGCCCCGGCCCCCGCAGCCCTCGGCTGTCCCCAGGCACCGCCATGACACCGAGCCGTGGCCGTGCTGCAGCGGGGACACACACCCCAGGGTCAGAGCCGTGCACACTAGTGTGACAGCCGTGCACACACCAACATTGTGCTAGAGCTGTGCACGCTGCAGCTGGGACAGGCATGTCACATTCATAGAACCACGGAATGGTTTGGGTGGGAAGGGACCTCAAAGACCATCCAGTGCCACCCCCTGCCCTGGGCAGGGACACCTCCCACCAGCCCAGGTTGCTCCAAGCCCCCTCCAACCTGCCCTTGAACCCCTCCAGGGATGGGGCAGCCACAGCTTCTCAGGCCAACCTGGGCCAGGCTCTCACCACCCTCACACCAAAGAACTTCTGCCCCACATCTCAGCTCAATCTCCCCTCTTTCAGCTTCAAACCCTTCCTCCTCGTCCTGTTGCCCCCCTCCCTGATCCAGAGTCCCCCCCAGCTTTCCTGCAGCCCCTTGAGGGACTGGAAGGGGCTCCAAGGTCTCTACGGAGCCTTCTCTTCTCCAGGCTGAACCCCCCCAACTCTCTCAGCCCCCGCTCCCAGCAGAGGGGCTCCAGCCCTCCCAGCATCTCCGGGGCCTCCTCTGGACCTGTTCAGACAGATGTCAGAGCTGTGCACGCTGTGTCACGGCCCTGCACACCACAGCGGGGACACGCATCCCGTGTCAGAGTCATCCCACCCGTACTGCCACGCTGTGACAATCCTGGCTACAGACACACTCTCTCTCACGGACAGACAGACAGACAGACAGGGGTCCCCGGGGTTACTGCTCTGAATCTGCTGAGAAACCGGCCGGTGGTCCATGGACTTGGGGGTCCCATGCTCTGGGGCTGAGGCCTCTGCACGGGGCTGCTACATGGGTTAGGTCAGTGTGAGTGCCCTCCCTGCAGCGATGAGTACCATTAGCCGTGTTTAAAAGGTGGGGAAACTGAGGCACGGGGCTGCAGAGGGACCAGGGCGGGAGGGGGACACACCCCCCCTCATCTTATGACACCCCACAGCAGGACCCAGGCATCTGAGCCACACTTGGAGGGTGGGAGAGATCTGGGGGTGCACAGCCCCTGCAGCCCGGCCACTTGTTCCCCCTTGTCATTGGTCCCTCCAGCACCCGGCATCGCTGGGGACACTCGGGGGGACACTTGGGGGGACACCGGAGCTGCCAGGTGCGTGGGGCAAGGCCGCGGTGAAGGCGCCGATGATGGCAGCGTTGCCCAAAATGGCCAGTCCTGCAGTGCCAAAGGTGCCGGGGAGCCCCGGGATGGGCAGGTGGCCCCGCAGCCAGCCCCGGCGCGAGCGCGCGTCGCAGAGAACGGCCTCCAGCTGGAAGTGGGTGCCCAGCACCGCGCAGACGTGGAAGAGCTGGTGGCTGTGTCCTGCCCAGGGCCAGAAGCCAACATCACCCCTGGGTGCCAGGGCTCCTCACCCAGCTTTGGGGGGCAGGGGACTGGAGCCCTGGCACTGGGAAGCACTGGGGGGCACTGGGAGGCCACTGCTCACCGATGTAGTCGAAGCGGCCGGGCGCCAGGCGCTCGGGGAGGTGGGAGGTGAAGAGGAAGGCGGTGAGAAGCGCGAAGAGGAGGTGGTAGCAGTAACCGGCCACGGCGTCACTCCAGGGGCTGTTACTCCAGAAGCAGAAGAGGAGCTGTGTGGGGAGGGAGGGGGTGAGCAACTGTGGGGGGGGGGGCGACACACAAACACCCCTGGGACCCCCATGGTGGTGGCACCCACCCCCTGAC
>NW_015091373.1:746274-750985 GCF_001431845.1 Calidris pugnax | reverse complement strand
CCCCCCCCCCCAGTCTCTTCCTCCCTCCTCCAGCAACCAAAGGCTCTGGGGCAGAGCGGTGGCCGTCACCAGTGATGAGCCCAGCGCCAGCCCTGCTGTTACTGTAGTTTAATTGGAAGCTGCTTGTCCAAAGCGTGGGGTTATTGGGGGGCAGCAGGGTCCCTCCATGGGCCCCAGAGCCCTTCCCAGCAGCCGGGATTCCTCGGCAAAACACCAGTTCATTAAGGCTGGGGTGGGGCAGGGGAGAGTGGGGGGAGATTGGGGCCCGAGTCCTGGGTGTGGGGCTCTGCCTGGCCACAGCCGTGGCATCGCATCCCCATCCCATCTCCATCCTCATCTCCTTCCCCATCCATCTGTCCCCATCTCCTTCCCCATCCCATCCCCATCCCATCCCCTCCCAATCTCCATCCCCTCCGTCTGTCCCCATCCCCATTCCATCTCTTCCTACACACACGGGTGGGGGCTGCCAGGCTCTCTCTGTTATCCTCCCCCCCAACCCACCTGCTGGGTCCCCACACAGGGTGACACCTCCCCTGCCCCAAATTCACCTCCCGGGGTCCCACAGCACAGAACCCCCTGCCCTCTCTAGGGGCACTGGGGCAGCTCCACGCCAGGCCCTGACCCCGCTGCCCCCCAGCACGGCCTCTGCCAGTCCCTGCGCCCCCAACTCCAGCCTGAAGCCCTTTGTTCTGCCCCCAGCCCCGGCCCCCGCAGCCCTCGGCTGTCCCCAGGCACCGCCATGACACCGAGCCGTGGCCGTGCTGCAGCGGGGACACACACCCCAGGGTCAGAGCCGTGCACACTAGTGTGACAGCCGTGCACACACCAACATTGTGCTAGAGCTGTGCACGCTGCAGCTGGGACAGGCATGTCACATTCATAGAACCACGGAATGGTTTGGGTGGGAAGGGACCTCAAAGACCATCCAGTGCCACCCCCTGCCCTGGGCAGGGACACCTCCCACCAGCCCAGGTTGCTCCAAGCCCCCTCCAACCTGCCCTTGAACCCCTCCAGGGATGGGGCAGCCACAGCTTCTCAGGCCAACCTGGGCCAGGCTCTCACCACCCTCACACCAAAGAACTTCTGCCCCACATCTCAGCTCAATCTCCCCTCTTTCAGCTTCAAACCCTTCCTCCTCGTCCTGTTGCCCCCCTCCCTGATCCAGAGTCCCCCCCAGCTTTCCTGCAGCCCCTTGAGGGACTGGAAGGGGCTCCAAGGTCTCTACGGAGCCTTCTCTTCTCCAGGCTGAACCCCCCCAACTCTCTCAGCCCCCGCTCCCAGCAGAGGGGCTCCAGCCCTCCCAGCATCTCCGGGGCCTCCTCTGGACCTGTTCAGACAGATGTCAGAGCTGTGCACGCTGTGTCACGGCCCTGCACACCACAGCGGGGACACGCATCCCGTGTCAGAGTCATCCCACCCGTACTGCCACGCTGTGACAATCCTGGCTACAGACACACTCTCTCTCACGGACAGACAGACAGACAGACAGGGGTCCCCGGGGTTACTGCTCTGAATCTGCTGAGAAACCGGCCGGTGGTCCATGGACTTGGGGGTCCCATGCTCTGGGGCTGAGGCCTCTGCACGGGGCTGCTACATGGGTTAGGTCAGTGTGAGTGCCCTCCCTGCAGCGATGAGTACCATTAGCCGTGTTTAAAAGGTGGGGAAACTGAGGCACGGGGCTGCAGAGGGACCAGGGCGGGAGGGGGACACACCCCCCCTCATCTTATGACACCCCACAGCAGGACCCAGGCATCTGAGCCACACTTGGAGGGTGGGAGAGATCTGGGGGTGCACAGCCCCTGCAGCCCGGCCACTTGTTCCCCCTTGTCATTGGTCCCTCCAGCACCCGGCATCGCTGGGGACACTCGGGGGGACACTTGGGGGGACACCGGAGCTGCCAGGTGCGTGGGGCAAGGCCGCGGTGAAGGCGCCGATGATGGCAGCGTTGCCCAAAATGGCCAGTCCTGCAGTGCCAAAGGTGCCGGGGAGCCCCGGGATGGGCAGGTGGCCCCGCAGCCAGCCCCGGCGCGAGCGCGCGTCGCAGAGAACGGCCTCCAGCTGGAAGTGGGTGCCCAGCACCGCGCAGACGTGGAAGAGCTGGTGGCTGTGTCCTGCCCAGGGCCAGAAGCCAACATCACCCCTGGGTGCCAGGGCTCCTCACCCAGCTTTGGGGGGCAGGGGACTGGAGCCCTGGCACTGGGAAGCACTGGGGGGCACTGGGAGGCCACTGCTCACCGATGTAGTCGAAGCGGCCGGGCGCCAGGCGCTCGGGGAGGTGGGAGGTGAAGAGGAAGGCGGTGAGAAGCGCGAAGAGGAGGTGGTAGCAGTAACCGGCCACGGCGTCACTCCAGGGGCTGTTACTCCAGAAGCAGAAGAGGAGCTGTGTGGGGAGGGAGGGGGTGAGCAACTGTGGGGGGGGAGACGACACACAAACACCCCTGGGACCCCCATGGTGGTGGCACCCACCCCCTGACACCCGCCTCACCCGGCAGAAGAGCGGGATGTTGTCGTAGAGGAAGGGGTAGACGAAAGCTGCCGTCCGCAGCACCTTGCTCAGGCGGGGACGCTCCAGCTCAGGGAACCTGCGAAGAGGGAACGGGGCCGGGGGGGGGACACACACAGAGATCCCTATTGGCCCCCACAGCCAGGACCCTGCAAGCTCCTTGGCTCTGGGCCTGAGCAGGGACACCCCCACCCCCCCGAGATGCTCCGTGGGACCCGAGAGTTGGGAAGGAGGAATCCTCCAGCCCCAGTTTCCCTCCAGCCACTTCACTGGAGCTTTTACCCCCCAACCCACCGGGAGTAGCAGGAGAGGCCGGTGCAGATGAAGGAGTTCAAAGCGGCCGCGGGGACAAAGTAACGGTGCCAAACGCCACCAACCCACTGGTCCGGCATCGCATAGGCCCCGTAGGCAAAAGCACAGCCTGGGAGAGAGATGCAGCATCAGGGGGCAGTGGCTGCCTGGCCTTGGCCCTGTTCCTGCCACCATCTCCAGTCTTTGTCCATATCCCCATCTCCATCCACTCCTCATCCCCATCCCCACACCTCCATCCCTTCCTCATCCCCATCCTGTCCCCATCCCCATACCTCCATCCCTTCCTCATCCCCATCCTGTCCCCATCCCCATACCTCCATCCCTTCCTCATCCCCATCCCCACACCTCCAGCCTTTCCTCATCCCCATCCTGTCCCCATCCCCGTTCTGTCCCCATGTCCACACCTGTCTCTCTCTCCTGATGCCCATGTCCATCCTTCCGACATTCCCAGCCTTGTCCCCGTCCCCAGCCCCGTCCCCAGCCCCGTGCCGGTCCCTCAGGGCGGCTCACCCAGGCTGTAGAGGCTGAGGGCCCCGTAGTCGCAGAAGTAGCAGAGGTGTCGGGCGCGGGCCGACATGGAGCTGAAGGTGTGGGCACAGCTGGAGGCAAAGGGGTAGAGGCAGACGAGCAGCAGGTAGATGAGCAGGGGCCAGTGGTAGGGATCCCGGCACAGGGCCAGGGAGGAGGAGAGCACCAGGAAGCGCCACACGAAATACCTGCGGGCGCAGGAGCTACTGGGTGAGCTCCAGCCCCATCCCTGTCCTCATCCACATCTCCAGCATTTCTTTGTCCTCATTCTCAATTCCGCCACCTCCTCATCCCCACGCTTGTCCCCATCCCTGTCCCCATCTCCACACCTCCATCCCCATCTCATCCCCATCCCCACACCTGTCTCTGTCCCCATTCCCATCTCCATCCTTCCATCAGTCCCATCCTTGTCCCTGTCCCCACACCCAGCTCCATCCCAACCCATCTCTATCCTGTATCCCTGCGGCCATTCCTATCCACGGCCTCATCTCTGTCCCCATCCCCACCAGGTCGGCAGGAAGTGTGTCCAGATGTTGACTGTCTCGTTAGTCATCTGGAAGGAGCTGAGGACGCAGTCGAGGGCTGAGCTCTTGGGGTGCCGGTACCCTGACATGATCCCATCCTCCCAGAAGATCTGTGGGGACAGCGGGGCTGGTCAGGGGACACTCTGGGGGGAGTGGGGCAGCCCCAGAGAGCTGCTCTGGTCTTGTGATGGGTGGGGAAACTGAGGCAGGATGGGCTGGGAGTGTCCCACCAGCCAGAGGAAGGTCGGGTGAGGAGACCAGGTGATTTTTCCACCTTGGATGAGGGAAGTGGGGGGAGGAACCTGGGGGCAGAGCCCCACCATCACCCGGCCACACATACCCGAGGCACCTGATGGACCCTGAAGATCTGCGGCAGCTTTATGGTCAGCATGGTGGGGCCGAGGTGCTTGGGGCTAGAGGTGTCGGGGTGCTGGGCCACAGCCCATGTCCTGTGGAGATGGGATGGAGCCGCTGGGTGACGGGGCTGGGGGTGCAGGAGCCAGGACAGCCGCCCCCTGGCTCGGGTCAACAGCTTCTCCCAGGGATGCCACCAGCAAAGCCTGCTCTCCTTTCGCCTCTTCCAGACGAGCCGCAGCAGGAGGAGGGGGTGTCTAAGCAGGATCAGGCCCCCCCCGGGATGGGGGCCGTGGGTGGGGGCTGGCAGTGAAGAGCCAGATCCTGCCCTTGGCCCCTGCCCCACCTCATCCCCCTCCCCGTGGAGGCTCCTGACCCGATTTACCTGCTCTGGGGATGTCCCTGGGGAGACCACCACGGAGCAGGAAAAGCCCCATGAAGGACACCCTGAACCCCCCCTCCGCTCCCCCCCCGCGGATTTACACAGGGA
>NW_015091373.1:710079-744802 GCF_001431845.1 Calidris pugnax | reverse complement strand
CCCCCCTCCAAGCTTCCCCCTCCTGCCCCGACACCTCTTAAAGGCACCTCCAATTAACACTTTAAATAAAGTCACGCATTGTTCAAAATACATCCTTTCCAACCCCCTCCCCCGTTTAAAACCGAGCCCAGAGGTCACCCCATTGACCACCAGTTGGTTTTGCTCATCACAGCGGTGCTGGGGGGGGAACACTCCCGTGGGCAGCACCGGGGGGGGGTTAGGATGGATATTGGGAGAAATGTCTTCACCCAAAGGGTTGTCAGACACTGGAAGAGGCTGCCCAGGGCAGTGGGGGAGTCGCCATCCCTGGAGGGATTTAAAAGCTGGGCAGACGTGGTGCTGAGGGCCATGGGTCAGTGGGGTTTGGGCAGGGTTGGGTGGGTGGTTGGACTCCATGATCTGAAAGGTCCCTCCCAACCTCGAGCATTCTCCGATTGCGGGCAGAATCCTGGGAAAAGGACCAACTCATCCCACCCCACAACGGCAGGGAGCAGAGGGACAAAGGGAACGCTCGTCCTGCTACAGGGACAAGGAAAGGACCCAACCAACTCCAAAGCAAACCAAGGTCACACCTCCCTTCACCCCAGTCCAGTAACACCCCAAAGGGCTGGAGGGCAAAGCTGCTTTTTTCTTTTTTTTTTTCTGAAAAGCAGAAAGTTTGGGTCAGGAAATCAAAGGTTTGAGGGTGGATTCCCATGTAAAACCGTACCCGTCTCTGGGGCCGCTGGGGCCGGGAATCACCACAGGAGGAGGGGTACAAACATCTTGTATTTTATTAAGCCAGTCGATGTGTTCGGATCACAGTCGAGACGCGCCGTGAGAGCCCCCGCGCTGCCCCTCGTCCCAGCCGGGTCCCCCCCAGCCACCCCCTTTGTCCCCCCGCATGAGCGACCCGTCACAAATCCCCAGGCTGGGCTCGTTTGTGCAAAAGGAGGTGGGGAGAGGAGATTGTCCCTCGCCCCAAACCCAGCCACGCTCCCCTCCCTGCCGGGGAGACGGCGGCAGCAACTCGGGGACCCGGGGCCAACCCTCCTGCCCTTCCCCGTTGTCCCCACCCCGTGCTCTGCCCCAGCCGGACTGGCCAGCTCTGCGAGACATCAAGGGGAAAGAAAAAATAAAAAAAAATAAAATAAAAAAAAAAAGAATCAAAGATGCAAAGGGAAAAGCCAAGGCGCTGCAGGCGGCATCCAGCCCGGCAGGGACAGGAGCAGAAGGAAGAGGCGCTTGGCACGGCCCGTGAAACCGCCCAGCAGCTTGACCAGCACCGGGGTGTCCAGCATGGCACGGGGACAGCCCCAGGGCCACCTCCCCGGGACACCCAGCCAGCCTCGGCCACCGCAAACCCGCGCTCTGCCCACCCGGGGTCACCCCAGAAACTTCCAAGAGCTCAACATGGTGGTAACGAAAAGAAAAATACCAAAACCAAGGAACACACAAAAACACGTTAAAAACAATGCTTTCAGCCCACAAGATTGTTTCCCTTCTTGTTCTCCTTCCCCAGCGGAGCGGGCGCCGCGGGACGAGCTGGGACAGAAGGAGCAGAGCAGCAGGGCTGGCCCTCACCTGCTCTGGAGGCGTGGGGTGAAACCACCATGGGGGGGCTCGCAGGACACCCCCCCAGTGATGGGGACCCCCCGGCAGAGCAGAACCCCACCACCACCCTCAAGTTTCCTTTAGCCCCGGAGACACCAGTGGCCACCAGCAAAACAAGGCAGGGACCCAGCTCCCACATTTGGCTCTGGCTGGGACTGGGACGTGACCCACCAAACTGGGGCAAAGGAGTCCTTCTCCCGGGGAGGAGACTCCAAGCCATGGCGAGGGCTGGGGCAGAGAAGTGCCTTCCTTCACCCCCATCTTAAAAGACCTCCAGTTGCTCCTCCATCAGGAGGCCACAACTCGTCCCCTTCCCCGAGGCCACGCTCTTCTGCGGCTGCGGAGCCTCCTCCCTTTCCAGCTCGGGCTGTCTCTGACTGGGGACACACATCCCCCCAAAAACCCCCAAATTATCCACCAAAAAAACTCTGGTTGCACACTCTGGGGAGAAGTTATTTAAAAAGTCACTGTCCCTCCCCCCTGGGCCCAGAGCTACGGTGTCCTGAAAGGTGCCAAGGGGCAGTTTAGGGTCCCTGGTGAAGGAACAGGCCCTTCTCCTCCTCTCCAGGTGTGCAGATCTTCAGGGAAACATTAAAAGAAGCCCTCAGCAGCTCAGGGCAGCTGCTCAGGGATGGGCAGGGGCAGAGTACAGCAACAGCTTTGCTGTCCTTCAGGAAGAAGCCTCTGAGCTCCCCGAGTGCCCCTGCTGGGGAGGGGGACACCACCTTCCTACAGAAGGGCCAAGTCTATTTACATCTGTTGTTAAATGGCCTCCTGTGTCCAGCCCAAACAAGCCCTGGGTCTGATGGGGGATGCTGAGACTGCCCTTGGACTTGCTGCCACCCTGCTCAGTGGCAGTGTCCACCCCGTCTGCTGTCCCCAGGGCTCGGCCCCCAGCTCTCATCCTGCCCCACGGAGCTGCACAGCCCGAGGCAGCAGTGATGGGCTCGATAGCCAGGCCCTTTATGTGCTTTGCTCTTTCCCCTCCTCAAGACCCAGCTGTGGCCAAGGGAAGCTGAGGATGGCTCCAGCTCCTCGCTGGGGTGATTTCAGCCACACCACGCTCTGCTTTACCAGCCCCGGGCGCTCGCTCTGCACTTCACAGCCAGAAGGGAAGGACAATTGAGCCAGGCTTCAGCTGGAGCCCACCTCCAGGAGGGAGCTGCAGACCTTTCCCTGTGCTTTGCAGCAAGAGGTGGATGGTTTTCTTTCAGCAGCAGGGGAGAAAAAAATATAAAGCAGAGTCCACCATCCCACCCTCCCTCCCTTCCCCTGCACCAGGCTCCATGGAACGAGGAGGACACTTCACCACTCTCAAAGCCAACGGAGGGGCAGAAGGGGAGGTGGCTCTGCCATCCCCCACATCACTCTGGCGACAAGTCCCACACAGCGATTCTCTTTTCCTTCCCCACCCCATCAAACAAAAATAACGAGCTGGACAAACAAATGGCTTCAAATAAACACAGGGGTAGCGCTGGAGGGAAGAGTGACCGATGAGCTCCACGGCCCAGCTCACATCTCTAACAACACCCAAGACGAGTCTTGGACCTGCCCTTCTGTTTCCTTGGCGTAGCCTAGAAAAGCACCGCGAGTTTCAGGAGAAGCTGCAAAAGGAAAAAGCCGTAGAGAAACCCCATCCTTCCACCCCCTGCACCCCGAGGAGCGGGGCTGGAACTCCCCGCGGTGCTCCAGCCGGCCTGCTGCACCCAACGGATCCTCAAGGACTTGTGCTGGTTGGGTTTGTTGGGGTTGTTTTGTGTTTTTTTTTTAAAGTTTTTACCTGAAAACAAATCCTGCCACTCCAATACAATGTGTCATGCTGGGAAGTCTGCACAGATGGGAGTACGGCACTCGCCTTTCCGTGTTATGCCCCTTTTGTAGCAGCTTCTGGGCTGGCCCGTGTGAGGAAACACGCAAAGGTAGAAGACTAGTGGTTTTTGACTTGCATAGCTGCTGTGAGTCCACGTTGATGGAGACATCTTGTTTCTTGAGTATGCTGGCGCAGGGTGAACTACAGAGAGGCCGTTCAGCCCGTTCCCCACCGCTCTGCTGTCCCGGGAGCAACCCGTTTCTTCATTTCCAGCACCGGCGTGTGACAGGAGGACACAGGTCAGACACAGGTTGCTCGAGATGCCGTCAGGATGGGAGGTCCCTCGCAGGTCACACGGGGAATTAGCTCTTCCAGCATCCGTCCAGGTCACGTCATCCCTTCTGTGTGGGGATGCTAAAAGCGCTGCACGGGCTGCGCTGCCTTCGCCTGCCCCGGAGGGATGGGGGGTACAAAGGCTCCAGTTCTGCCACCCTCTCTGGCACGGCACAGCAGCAGCGGGGCATTGGACAACCAGCAGAAGAGAGAATGGCTTCAAGATCCTCCTTCCTCCTCCGCACCTCGTTGCAAAATTGAGAGAGGAAAAAAAAAAAACAAAAAAACACAAAAAAGGGAAAAAAAGAAAATAACAAGAAAACAAAGAAGAGGCATTGGGTCCTTCGGCGATGTCTGCTCCATCCCAGGGTCCTCAAGCCAAGTGGCTGAGCCTTAGCAGTGTTTAAATCCCACATGGCTCTTCCCTCTCTTCCAGCAGCTCTGCCGGATTCCACTCCCTGTCCCCAAGGCCTAATGGTGGGAGCGGGAGGGTCGGGGGAAGGAGGGCAGAGCCCTTTTTGCCTCTGGAGCAGCCTGGCCCCTGCCGTTGCTCAGGACGCGTGGAGCTGGTGAGGAGAGCAGGGACGTGCCCTTCAGACTGCTCTCTCCTCGCAGGCCCTTCGCACCAAGCCTGCTCCGTGGGGGGCAGGGAAAGGAAATAAATATGCTTGTTCAAGGAAAAAAAAAAAAAATTATATTAAGAGCTTTCCCCCCCTTTTAAATAGCATAATTGTTTCCTTTTCTCTCTGACATCGGAAAAGTATCCATAACCCCAGAGGAACTCCACTTTTTTTTTTTTTAATATTATTTATATTTATAAAAATTAAGAATTAAAAGGAAAAAAAAAAGCCCCTTGAAAAATAATTCAAAGGAGGGGGAAAAAATTTAAAAAAAAAAAGAAAAAATAAAGAAAAAGAAGACTATCTGCTTTCCTGTCACCATATTGCCAAACAAGAGCTAAACACTCTTTGGATCTTCTTTCCCAAGCGTAGGAGGGCTCCATTTCTGCTGCGCTGGTTTGGTTTCCTTAAAGTCAAGTCTGCTCTGTAGCAGCCGCCTGCCCGCGCCGGGGGTTTCGGCGTGTGGGGGGAGCGGGGCGGGGGAATGACTGCCCGTCTCTCGCCCGTCTCTGCCGACTGGGAGAAGGGCAGAGCTCGGCCTCGGCCGCCCGAGGTGCCTCTCTCTTCTCAGAGCAGTTGGCGCCGTCGGAGATGTACAGGCGTCTGGTCGGGATACGGGTGGAGGGTGTCCATGTGCGTGCCCAAATTGGAATATTTTTTTTTCCGGGTTGTTTGTTTGGGTGGTTTGCTTTTTTTTTTTTTGGTAGATTATTTTTTTTCTTATTGTTGTTGCTGCTGCTGCTGCTGCTTCTTCGTGTCTAAGTGTCGCCTGGATTTTTGTTTCCTTCGTTCAGACGCTGCACGTTCCGAGAGGGGGAGAGAAAGGTACACCAACCCGATGCCTTTCTGAACATCAGCCCATCTCTTTCCACTGCTTGTAGAACTCCAGAACGTTTTTGATTTCTACGCTGGCGTTGGCGGCTGCCTGGATGGCAGACTGCAAGCAAACACATGCAAAACAGGGTTTTGGTTTTTTTTTTCCTTGCCCCGTCAAAAGGACCCCCCTTCCCAACCTGGAGATGCTCAGGCAGAGTTTGTCGTGGCTAAAAGACCCAATTCTCCTTTGTGCCAAAGCCACTCTGTCACAAGGGGCTTGCAAATGACTTCTCCCACCTCCCCCAGAGACGCTTCGCACCACAAAAGCATGAAAAATCAAGGGGCCTTCAAGGAAATAGGAACCATGATCTATAAACTAAATTTGGGAAATCCAGGACAGTTACTACCCAAGGCAGAAAATATGAAAAAAAAGGACTTCTTTTGCCAATCAACCAGATTTTGAGCTTGCTGGGAAGCAGAAAGGCTCAGCCAAGAGCCACTGACCTGCATGGGCGCTGAGAACACACTGGGGTCCTCCAGCTGGAAGCCTGTGATGATGGTGACCATTCCGGTGGTGTCATCCTCTCCGCTCCCCTGGGACACCGTCAGCTGTTTGCAACTGTCCAGTATTTTATACAGATTCCTGCCACACACACACAGGCGCAAGAAAAGAGAATCAGAGGGGAAAAGTCAGAGGGAAAACCTCTTGTTTGTGCAAACAGTTTCATATATGAAACACATGGAAGGCAGGAGTGTTTCTCTGTTGCCTGTTGAGGGTTTTTCTGAGACCCTTCTTAGCACCAAGTGTTTGATGCTACACGAGATGGATGCTCTAACGCTCTCTCTAGGGAATTCTATAATTACTCACATACAGCACCAAATCAAGCCGCGTGACGGGTCCCAGTGTGAATAACCCCTCCCCAAAGTCACCTTCCTGCTGGGAGCTGGGCTCAGACACCTCCAGATGCTGTATCTTACCAGGCATCTAAATCTTGTCTCTTCAATTTATGCCTCTCAAAGCTCTTCCCGACGTCCTTCTGGCAACGGATGTACCTGAGGGAAGATCAGAGTCACTGAGCTCTCACGGAGACCGTCACGCAGAGGAGTCAATGCCCTGCAGCAGGGTCTGCCAGGTGCTGCGGGACCCTTTCGCAGTGCTGCCTTTTATCAACCAAAATAATGAGAATAAATGAATTCCTTTAGGTCATCTCCCATCTCACCCCCATCGCTGCGTGCGGTCCCCAGTATCACACGTGTTTGAAAGCCCACCAGCCCCGACACAGGCTCTTGAAGATGCAGTCTGTCCTCACAGCAGCACAGCAGTTTGTCCTTCTACAGCCACCCTGGGCGGTAACGCCGTACAACTGTTCCAGCACCCCCAGAGCATCAGTGCAAGGTACTGCTCAGTTTTATACACCCATAAAGAGAAGCAGCTCCCTCCAGTTCCTCAGAAGCAGTGACATTTCACGGCTGGAGCAGCAGCTACAAGTGCATGTGGAGAAGCAGCCACCAAATCTGTTACTTCAGCACCTTCCCTCTCACCAAGCACATTCCTGAGGCCTTGCCCCCCTCCTGGCTCTGCTCCAGGGGATGCACAGCGGGATGCTCCTGCTATCGACATCATCTTCCACCCCAAAATAACACCCGTCAGTCCCAAAAGGCAGGACAAAATTGCACCACTCTCACCTGTTTCCCTTTTTGAATTCTGCCTCCAGATACCGGATGCTGTCCCGAGCACCTGCATTCTCCTTTTTCAGGAAGTCTAAGCCATCGATCACTAACAGGGAGAGAAAAAAAAAAGAAAAAGAAGGAAAACCATCTGGTTTACAGCTCTGCTGCTGCAAACTAATCCAGATGTGTCAAGAATTCCTCATCCCACTGAAGTGTCTCTGGTGCACAGCAGCAGTGGCTGCCACGGGAGGCAGAGGGTGAACAGGGCCTCTCTCCTTCCAGCTGTGTTGGATGGTAGATTCCAAACATGGGCCACACATAAAACAGGCCTCAAAAGCAACACGTGGAAAGAGTTTTTCCAGCTGAAGTGAAGGACAACAGCAGGAGGAGGGAAAGCCACCACCCTGGCCCCCAGGGCTTCCTCTCTAGCACGAGGGGCTGAGGGGAAGGCAGACTCGGTGACTGAGGAGGAGCCCCCGTACCTGTTCGAGGGATGATGATTATGAACCTCCCGCTGGTGGCCAGCTGCTTGATGACAGCCAGGTGCTGGCAGAGGGCCTGGGTGTCAGGGACAAGGTAAGGAGACATGGCTGACTGTGCTTTGGGCTGCTGGAGACTTCCCTCCAGCTGAGAAACCTCCAGCTGAAAAAAAAACAACACGTGAGCAGAGACACTTGTTTCACATTTATGCTGAAAGAAACCATTGAACAGGGCAAGACTCGCCCTGTGAAGGTCCATCAAGCCCTGCCACCCTCCCAGCAGAGGGAGGATGCAACCAGGAGGTCAGAGGGAGGCGACTGTCCCGCTCTGCGCTGCACTGGTGTGGCCCCACCTCGAGTTCTGGGTGCAGTTTTGGGGACCTCAACACAAGGACACCGAGTGCGACCAGAGGAGGGTGACCAAGATGGTGAAAGGTCTCGAGGGCAAGATCTATGAGGAGGGGCTAAGGTCACTTTGTTTGTTTAGTTTGGGGAAGAGAAGGCTGAGGGGTGCCCTCATCACCCCTCAAAGTGTACACCTTCCTCAAGGGGGGCAGAAAAGGGGGAGGTGCTGATCTCCTCTCTCTGGTGACCAGCGACAGGACACGAGGAAATGGGACAAAGTGGCAGGAGGGGAAGTTCAGATTGGCCATGAGGAAAAGGTTCTTCACTGTGAAGGTGGTGGGTCCCTGGAACAGGCTCATGGCTCCCGTCAGGGCTCACGGAGCATCTGGACAACACTCTCAGGCACACAGTTTAGCTTCAGGTAGCCCTGGAGGAGCAGGGAGTTGGACTCCATGAGCTTTAGGGGTCCCTTCCAACTCGAGATATTCTATAACTCTGTCTTTGCAGAACAGACGCTGCCTCTGTGTGGGATGGGAGCAGAGAGCTCCCCCTTCCCTTCCTCGTTTCACCATCTCAGCCACCGCCCCACCAGTTTTCAGGCTGGAACCAGCATCTCCTACCTGCAGTCGAAGCTGAGCCATATCTCTCATTAGCCTGTTCCGACGAGCTTCCTCTGCAGCCTGGTTACAGAAACAAACTTCCATATCAGTTAGCAGGAAACACACAGGCTGACACTACCCCATGCTTCCAGAAATGGAAGTGTGCAGTGGGCAGCTGCAGTCCAGAAGGCCAACCCCATCCTGGGCTGCATCAAAAGATGCGTTGCCAGCAGGTCCAGAGAGGGGATTCTGCCACTTTACTCTGCTCTGGTGAGACCTCACCTGGAGTATTGTGTGCAGGTCTGGAGCCCTCAATATAAGAAGGACATGGACCTGATGGAGAGGGTCCAGAGGAGGGCCACAAGGATGATCAGGGGGATGGAGCACCTCTGCTCCAAGGACAGGCTGAGGGAGCTGGGGTTGTTCAGCCTGGAGAAGAGGAGGCTCCGGGGAGACCTAATAGCAGCCTTCCAGTACCTGAAGGGGGCCTACAGGAAGGCTGGGGAGAGTCTGTTTAGAAAGGCCTGTAGTGACAGGACGAGGGGCAATGGCTTCAAGCTGGAGGGGAACAGATTTAGACTGGAGATGAGGAGAGGGTTCTTCACTGTGAGGGTGGTGGAGCACTGGGACAGGTTGCCCAGGGAGGTGGTTGAGGCCCCATCCCTGGAGATATTCAAGGTGAGGCTCAATGGAGCAACCTGGTCTAGTTGGGGGTGTCCCTGCTGACTGCGGGGGGGTCAGACTAGATGACCTTTGGAGGTCCCTTCTGGCCTGGACAATTCTATGATTCTATGAAATGGGGTGAAGAGGGGACACCTGAGCAGCTTCAGGGAGCAAAACCCTCATCTCCCAACAAAGAGCTGCGATTATAGTCACAATCTAACAGTAATCTAGAGGAAACTGTGCCAAGTACAGAGAATTAGCCCACCTCTGCCAACTCACCATGTGAAACTGGGCCTGGGCCTGGTGCAGCAGGTTGTCCTGCTCCGCCTGGGCTATGCTGATGAAGATCCCGAGCTCCGAGTTGAACTGCAGGATGCTGCCTTGCAGGTGGGTAATGAAGTGGCCAAAGCTCCGAATGCAGCAAATCCGAACCACAGACTGCAAAGAAGCAGACGGGGAATCACCAGCCGCGTCTCCCCGGGCGGGCCGTGGCCAGCTCCCACCCTGCAGCTCACGGAAAAGGCTATTACAAAACCCAAAGGAACCATTTCTGATGGAAAAGGAGGACTCTTTGCCAGGAAGTGTAATGATAGGACAAGGGGAAATGGTTTTATATTGGAAGAAAAAAGATTCAGATTAGATATCAGGAAGAAATGTTTTACTATGAGGGTGGTGAGACACTGGAACAGGTTGCCCAGGGAAGTTGTGGCTGCCCCATCCCTGGAAGTGTTCAAGGCCAGGCTGGATGGGGCCTTGAGCAACCTGCTCTAGTGGGAGGTGTCCCTGCCCAGGGCAGGGGGGTTGGAACTCCATGATCTTTGAGGTCCCTTCCAACCCAAACCATTCTATGACTCTATGAAAAGGGCTTCTGAAGACAGAAACCGCAGGAGAGGGCTGCAGGAAAGCCTACAGTTGGCCAGAAAGTGTAGAAGTGTTTGCAGTTTGGGCTTCCCCAAGTCAAGAAGACCTCAGAGAACATCAGCAGGCTCTCCTCCATATATCCCTGCTCAAGCCTCTGCGCTGGAAAAAGGAATCAAATAAAACAACAATTTTGGGGCAGGCATTTGGCTACTGAGCACAGGCAGAGGCAGGTGAGCTGTCGCGGGGTGTGAGATTGCTGCACTTGATGCCATCCCAGACCTCAACAGCCACATTGCTATTGAACAAACACGTGTCCCATGGCACGTCTCAGCAGTGCCCTCAAACCCAGGGAGAAGGTGTTAATGTGTTCCCTTTTCCAAAGGGAGCAGACAGGTCTCACGAGGCAAGACAGGAGAAGAAGGATTGGGTTTTTCTGGGCACCTCCACTACCCAGAACCCATCACCTTGGCCCTCCGTGCATGGGAACACAGAGAGAAGTGCTCCACCAGGGCCCAGAGAGCCACATGAAGAGAGACTTCACCGACTTGGGCGTTTGCTAGAGAAGGGTCACAGAAGTATCCTTCAGCTCCAACCAAATTCCCTTCATTCAAGGCAGAGACAACTCTTCTGCCCAGACAAGGAGGTCAACATGTGACTCTGCTCCCTTTCATGATGGCTCTGACAGGGAAGGGAAGGCAAGTTTTTGAGCACTGATTTTTGGATACAGATGATAAACTGCAGCAACCACCAGTAACTCAGACTCAAAAATTTACATCAGTTTGGGGTCTTTTTGGCAAGAAAGAACTAGATCGTCACCTGCCCAGCTAAAAGGCTGCACCTTGTGCCGAGATTCAGGATTTACCCTGACTCACCTCCTCCACTGCTGAGAAAATGGGCCGATCCTGCTCGAAGTTAAACCTCTTGTGTGCATTTTTCAGAGGGGGAAGATTTCGCAGGGCCACATCTTCTGGGAGCAGCAAGTTGGCCTTCAGGTCTGGGAGCTCAGCACTGCTCAGGATATCCTTGACTTCATTACAGAGGGCCAGCCCTGCAGAGGACAGAGGGGAAACACAGGGGATGGTGACTTAAAAAACTGACATGGGGACAAAGAGGAAAATTGCTTTAAAGGCACACAATTTAATGATCGGGGGAGAGGTTTTAAATTACATGTGCACTGTGAGCGTGTGTTGAAGGAGGAACAAAAAGGCCACCCACAACATAAAGAGTAACCGTCCCAAACAACCTGCTGAGGCACAGCACTTCCGAAAATCTGTAGTTTGGAGGGTTAGCTTTGGGTTAGCTTTCCTTTTGTTCCAACGGACAAACAACTCTGCTTAAATTATGCTCCTCAAGAACCATAGGGATCTTCAAGCTGAGGTATAGGGCACATCACAGGTGTCTGACAGGCTGAGAGAGTTGGGATTGTTCAGCCTGGAGAAGAGAAGGCTCCAGGGAGACCTTATAACAGCCTTCCAGTACCTGAAGGGGCTACAGGACAGTTGGGGAGGGACTCTTGATCAGGGAGGGGGGCAACAGGACGAGGAGGAAGGGTTTGAAGCTGAAAAAGGAGAGATTGAGCTGCTATGTGGGGCAGAAGTTCTTTGGTGTGAGGGTGGTGAGAGCCTGGCCCAGGTTGCCCCGAGAAGCTGTGGCTGCCCCATCCCTGGAGGGGTTCAAGGGCAGGTTGGAGGGGGCTTGGAGCAACCTGGGCTGGTGGGAGGTGGCCCTGCCCAGGGCAGGGGGGTTGGAACTCCATGATCTTTAAGGTCCCTTCGAACCCAAACCATTCTATGATTTTATGATCACGAGCATTTGGAGCTTCAAAACTCATTTCCACAATTGCCATGCATCGTGGTTTGGGCCAGACTGGCCACTGAGATGAATGACAGATGCTCTCCTCATCCTCAAAATCGTACCCTTCCTTAAGGTCTTGAGACTTAATTCCAACCACATTGGCCACACAAGGACTTCATGCACAAAGGTGCGAGTGTTCCGGTATATTGTCAACCATGTATAACAGATTATTAATAGAGTTAAAGCCTATGGGACAGTAATTAACTGGAATGGTGTTTAAACACAAAAACAACACACACACGATGTCGCTTCCCGTTGTCCCTACAGGCAAACTGCTTCCAGCCAATCTCTCACCCCGGGATCTCTCACACCCCACAGAAGTCCCTGGTGACCCAGACATTACACTGCCACTTCCTCCTCCAGTACCTGATTCCTGCAGGTCCGCAGCAGAAGGCAGAAGGTTCAGGAGCACAGACAGCCTGTTCCACAGGCTCTGAGAGCTCTGCAGGAACAGAACACAAAAGGCCACAGAAAAGGTCAAGACAGATGTACACAATAACCAGACCGCTTGGGCTTTCCAGCATCTTTCACAGACCTCAGAACGCTTTATGAAGGGTAGATTTCACTACACTTCTTAGGTCAAGATTATCCAAATTCAGTTGGGGGGGTATTTAATATCACCTTCTGTCCAGGACTGGGGTGGTCCTGGACAACGTGCTCTGAGTATTCCAGCCCAGGGAAACGGAACAGACACCAAGCAGGGTTCCTACCTGAGCACACATGATGATGAGGTCCGTGTTTGTCCTCAGCCAGTCCAGGAACACCTTGACAGTGAGCAGCAGCCCTTCATTGGTCACGATCTCCAGCTTCTCTTGAAGGGATCGCTCATTCCTGCAGGATTTGTTACTTGAAATGCTTTCCTCGGAGTCAGACACATCATCTGGAGGAGGAAGGGAAAAGCAGGATGGCAGGTGTTAAACCCCTTGAGCAGCCAAGCCCTACTGGAATGGGAACAGCGCTGGGTTGGCAAGAGTAGAGCTGAACTTCTCCGGTGCCTTCACACACCCTCACAAAACCAGTTCCCTGTCCCCGCTGCTGCTAAGAGCGTATCACTGTTGCATTTTCTTCTTTGGGAGAAGATTGCTAAAAATTTCCCCGTGAAAACACCTTAACCCCTGCAGCAGCCCCCGAGGTGCTCACTAACAGAGCCGGGGGAGCAGCACGTGCAGCACAAGGACCAGGATCAGATCGTTCTCGGAGCCAGCGATCCCTGTTCAGGTCAACGTGCACCAATCTTTGGGTCACACAAGAGAAGAAAATGGCAGGGCTATTTCATGAGCCAGGGTGCAGGTGATTTTAAATACAGAATATGCTTTGCCATCTTGTAATTCTACAGACCTGAGGATCTCAAAGCCAATGAAACTGCACTCGAGCTACAGGAGTGACCCGAGGTGAAGGTAGCAGCAAGCTGGGAATCAACGACACATTTTGCTACAGTCCCTTACTTTAATTGCACAGTCATTTCTGCCTATTAGCACAGCAATTATCATTCAATAAGCCCTCAGAATCAAAAGGGAGGAAGTAATTTATTCAGAAACCATCCCTGATAGAGTGTTAAAACCATTAAATAGCTCGAGTTTTGAAACAGCACAGCTGAGGCAAGGAGAGCTCAGAGCTAAAAAGCACATGGATTAATTCATTCAACCTGGCTCATCCAACCTCTCATCTTCTACAGCTATAAAGGTATCGTGGCCACACTATTCAAGCATGTTCCTGGAGCTAAAACATCTGGGTAACCCATTGAAGGAAAACGTTCAACAGACCAAAAATCATTTGTTTCTTCCTTTACCCCGATCTCTTTCAAGTGGCTACGAAGCAACGCCGGGAGCCAGTAAACATTAACATACTCCCCCTTCAAACCCTGGCGCAGGCAAAGCCCGAATCCTGCCAGTGCTGCAGGCCCACGGAATTTGGCAGGAGGATGTAAAAATGTTTCCTTGCTCCAGGGAAGCTGGGAGGAATGACAAACAAGACCGAACAGGCCCATGTGGTTTTATCTGAAATACAAACAACTCCCTGTAGTGCATCACATCTCCCTTTCAAGCTGATTTTTCCCAGAACATTGCTCAGCTGTGGAAGCTGTGCAGAGACATCGCAGCTCCACCTGCTGTGTGGCCAAGGGCTGGTCTGGCCCCGAGCGCCTGGCGAGGCAGCATTCGGAGGGGCACGGAAAGAGACCTCCCCAACTCCCCTCGCACGCACCTAGATCACATCTCACGAGTTGGGAGCCTCTGAGTTTTGCAGACTTGACAATCTGATATCTCATGGAGAGCGTCCTGGACGGCGTCTGCACCGCCCATCACTAGGAAGTGTCTGATTACAGAGATTTCACATGGGGAAAAGGAAGATAATCCGAATTTTTAATACCTGCTGGAATTATCCTCTGTATTATCAGAGCTGCTCAGCATTTAGCCTGTTGAGCAGGACAGCAGATAACCCTGGCTGGCTGCAGGCGTTCCCTTTGCTCAGCACACATATTCCTGGATGTCAGGATATAAGAATAAAGCTCCTCCTCCAAGAAACACCCAACCCAAGATCTACCCAGTACCTGGGCAACCTGCTCCTCCAAACCTGGCCAATGAAGAACTTGCACCATGAGAAGAGGTGGATTTTAGCAAAGAGAGCACTCCAGCTCACAGTTTTCTACACAGAACTTCAACAATAAATACTTTGAACGAGGTCACCGATCCTTACCTTGCTCTGCCAAGCCAGGCTTCTCCAGATCTCCGTTGACACATGGCTTGTTTTCTAGTCCATCCTTCAAGATGGGTGGGTCACTGTTCGGTTTGAGAAGGATGTTGCTGAAAGTGGGAGCCAAGCGGAAGCAGCGTTTGGTCTGGAACAGCTGGGTGGACATGGCCTGGAGGTTACTGGCGATGCTGGCGTCGTTAGTGCTCAGGGAAGCCGGGCCATTGACCGCGGGATCCGGAGCCTCAGTTTTAGAGCTGTTTGGGCTCTTGGAGTCCCCAAGCCCGTTGCCATCCACACAGTTTTTTAAGGCCTCTTTGGGCCCACTTTTGCCTCGGCCGCTCCCCTCCTCACCCGGCTCATCCTCCATGTCCTCCAAGTCAGACCGCGATTCTTGGCTGTTCATGTCAGAATCTGTCTCCACGTCAAAAGCAGCTTCTGCTTCCTCATCACTCTTCTCTGAGCCGCTTTCTGAGCCATCGCTGCCCTTTATGGAGCCCTGGCTGGAGTCAGAGTCAAAGCCCTCGCTCAGGTCACTCTCATCCACCTTCTGGGGGTGGCGGCGGCGACGCAGACAGGAAAGGCGGGAGTATTTCTTGCTTTTCTTGCAGTCGTTCTTCCGTTGTTCCTCGCTGGGCTGATGGTTGGCCAAGTCAGCTTCAGCTTCCTTCTCGATCGAGTTCAAGGGCTCCCGCGGCTCCTGGTCATCTACCGGCATTTAAAATGAGACCACAAGTTAAGAAAGTCCTGATGTGTCACAGGAGCTGCTTTCCAGCCCTAAGCCTGGGGAACCAGCACTGCAAACTTCAGCCATCGTTTCCATCAGTGTCTTCAACCAGAGAACAAGCAATGGTAGCCCTAGGAGGAGGACTCACTTTCCAAAATACTTTCTGGTCTAGTGGGGGGTGCCCAGCGCAGGGGGGTGGAACTGGATGATCTTTAAGGTCCCTTCCAACCTAAACCATTCTATGGTTCCATGGTTCTATGATAAAAGAAGCCCAGAAAGACTTGGGGCGCCTGGATTCCTCCCACCCAAGCTGTGCTGCTCCGTTATCAGGCAGCCTCAGTGCTGAACGCTGTTAGATCAGCATAAAATACACACCTGAATCTTAAATATTTTCCCCAGCTTCCTACAGCCTGAGAGCAAAGCGACCCACTGAGCAGGGTGAGGGCACATGCTGGTTGGTTTGATTAAACCACCCCCTCTCCCCTGGAACCAGGCTGAGCTGACCCAGCCCCTTCCTCGACCAACAGCCCACAGCCCTTCCAGCAGCGCCGTCACCCTGACAGCTTCAAAACCCATCCACTGGTGCTTTTGACCAGGAAACCCCTGGTCATGCCTTCTGTGAAATATTACAAATCGATTGTTTGCCAGGGATAGATTCAGCAGTTTTATTCTCTGCTCAACAGGATCCCCCAGAAATTAAAGATGTTGTTTTGTCTACACAGAGGTGAGGTGCTGAGCGGGACCCGCCTCCCTGAGACTCTGCTCTGCCCAGGTGTTTCACCCGAGATCATCTCCTCAGTGGAGGAGAAGAGAGTCCAATAAATAACAGCAAATAGAGACAGAAAATAAGGAGCACAGATTGGGGTAAACAGATGATGAACGAGCTGCCAAGAGATACAGGAAGATAATTCCTTACAACAAGGAAAGCAACATTTTCATCCTGCGATGATTCCGATACTCACAGAGAGTGTTTAAGTGGAGGCTGTCTCAGCAGATTACCCATCTTTGGGGATTTCAGCCCAGCAATCAAAGATCAAGATGTCTCTAATTAGCACAACTCAGGCACTACACTACAAAACCCCTGCCCAGGAGATTTAGGGAAGACAAGTACAAGCCAGCCCTAAGGGCGGGCACCCGGGGAGACACAGTTTATACTTATAGTGCCCTCTCTTACCTGTGCCATCGCTCTGGAAGGCTGGGACTGGATTTTCCCCTTCCTCCAGCTCTGCCTGGAGGCGAATATTGACGTGATTTATCAGGTGAGAGAAGAGGGCCAGCGTGAAGGCGATAGCTGCGCTGTACTGCTTTGAACCTGCAACAAGAGAGGGTAAAGAGGTGGGGAGACTGGCCACCAGCCCAAAACAGGAACGCCAATTAAGACAAGATCTTCAGCCTAACTGGACTGCAGAATGTTAATTACTGAATTCTGAATAAAGCACTGGTTACCTGCCCTCTTGAGGCTGTGAACACTCATAAGGCAGATGATCACCATGCGAAAGATGAGGAGATCAGGAAGGAAGGAGTAGCCACTCTCATACTCTTCTTCATCTTCACTAGTCGAGCTCAGGTTAGGAGGAGAGGGCAGGTAGAACAAGCACAGGTTGAAATCCTCCAGCACAGACTGGCAGAGAGATGTCAGCTCAGAGTCCAGAGAACTTCACAAGAGGAACAAATAAACAAGAATTATTATTCAAGACTCAAACTCCTGGCAATGTCTGCGTGGAAACTGAACCAAACCCAGCAGTTGGGCTATTCCTTCGCACCAGACAGGATGAAGCACCAGGGAATGTACTGCAGGCAACAACAGCTTCGGGAAGCAAGGGACATGAATCACATTATGCTTTCCCCTCCAAAGCTGCTGAACTAAAGACAAACGATAACGAGAGCACCTCCCTGCAGAGATGGGTCACCCAAAAATACGTGAGTTCTTCCCCAGGAGCTCAGGCAGCAGCCACTAAGATACACAGGGCACCTCAATGCTAACAGCAGCAGTTCCAGATCCGCTGCTCAGTTAAAGGATGCCATTGCAGCACACAAACTGGGGACTCAACTTCTCCTCCTCCCCTGGCTCTAACTTGCAGCCCTGTAAGAATATTCTAAAATCCTGAGTCGCTATTGGCTCCCTCAAAGGAAGCACCTGCGGTACAATGGGCTACAGGAGTCTCCTAGTTACAAAACAAACCCATCTGCAAAACACCCAGCAAATTCTTTTCAGGGGGCAATGTGTTTGGGAAACTGAAGTAATTTCCAATTTTCTTCCATGCTAAATATGTGTTAAGCAGATATTAAATGAGCCTTGAAGTTCCACTCTGGCACAAGTCAATATTGGAAAGCTAATCCCATACTGGGCTGCATTAGCAAGGGCACGGGATCTGAAACTTTTTGCTGCCTTCAGCATTCTCCACAGGAGAATGATTATCCTTCTGCATTTGGCACTGGTGAGATGGCATCCAGAGCACTGTGTCCAGTCTCGGGGTCCCCAGTACAAAACAACCCAAACAGGAAGACACTGACAAACTGGACTGTCCAGGGGAATAGAGAATGTGATGTATGAGAAGAGGCAAAGAGCACCGAGTTTCTTCAGCCTGAAAGAGAGAAAGCTTGGGGGGCGTAATCTTCTGTTTTCAGATGCCAAACAGGTGGCTACAGAAAACTGAGGAAGACTCTCCTCAAAGGCACTCAGCAAAAGGAAGGGAAGTGATGGGGACAGGCTGCAGAAAAGGAAAATATGACTAGATGTAAGGAAAAAAAAAATTCCACAGTGAAGGTGGTCAGATACTAGAAGGGGAACCAGAGAGGCATAGAATCTCTGTCCTTAAACCCATTCAAAACTCAGCTCGATGAGGCTCGGAGCAACTTCATCCGACCTCACATTTGAATCTACCTTCACAGTGGACCTCCAGAAGGTCCCTTCCAACCTAAACTATTCCACAATGAATTTAACTGTAGCCTGTGACAAGCCCTTTAAAACACCTGCTCTGTTTGAAGAAGCATGAGGTTAATTTACAACCACCTGAAAACCTCCCAGCAGAGACAGAGAAAAGCCAAGGAGAAAAAAAAAAAAGCAATCAAAACCCAAATCACCCAGCTGTGCAGAGCGTGCCCAGGTTACGCTGTTTATGCTGTTTCTTTGAAGGAGGTATTTGGTTACACATTTCCCAACGCCATGTGCAGCCCCACACACGTACAGACAGCGACTCTGCGCCGTCCCATCGGCCCCAACCCAGAGCTTGCCAGGAAAAAGCATTTGATGAGTGAAGAAGGCAAGGAAACACCGAAGGCACAGTGCGGCACAGCACGGGGCTCAGGAATTCCTTCACTCAGCCACTGGCTTGATTCAGCCAGAGCTGCAAAGCAGTTAACCCTTTGGTATTTCAGCCTCCCTTGGAAGACAGTCGTCTTTGCTTTCCCTGCAAGGTTAGAAGACTGAAGTCTTGGAGCTTTTGGCAGAAAGCCCCAGCACTGTCATCCTGCAGGGAACAATCTCTTCCAATTCTGAATTCTGCTACTGTTCAGTTACCAACCGAAGACAGAATCTGCTGGAACCCTTACCTGCTCTTTGGCTGCAAAAGACTCTGCAGGTACATGAAGCTCACCAGCAACCTCTTAATGTCTTTGCCTCTAAAAAGATTGAGAAGAAAACACCGTAAAGCAGGTACCTCGTCACAGGGACTAGACTAACACAGCTCTATTAATAGGTAAACCGGGTCCCGATTGAAAACTACATTCTGGTGAAACTGGAGAAAAAACACAGCTTATACGCTTCTAACTTCCAGGGGAGAGCGAGAAAATCTCTCACCTCAAACTCTACACCCAGCCAGCGTTTAGCTTTTCTCCTGAAATTATGACCCAAGAGATAAAGAACATGATCTAGATTGGGGCTCTCAAAGTCCTGGGAACAGTCACAGCCATCCACCAGCTCCCACTTCCCAGAAAGGCACTACCTCAACCCAGAGGGTGACACTGGTGGCACTGGGAGCCCCCAGCCCGTGCCCCTCTCCTTTGCTGTTCCTTCTCACCGTTTCTTGCTCGGAGACAACTTCCTGGTCTCACATTTCTTCAGCTGGTGATACATTTTGGCTGCTTTGTCGTACAGCCGCTTCAGGTTCCCGTAGGCACCCTCGAAGGACACTTCAGACTGGATACTGAGATACCAAAACAGAACACATCAAAAGTTACTCTGCCACAAGGTTGCTCACATTTTATGGCTTTAATTCACAAGAAGGTTACTCAGGTCTCTAAGCACGAAGACAGGTACCGAGTGCTTTTGTTTGAACATGCTGGGCTACGTAACCCCCACTGCTGTCTGCAAACCCCACTTCAGGCTGTTCCACAGCTCCACCTGCAACGTTCACACACCTTTTCAGATACGTGCCTTAGGGCCATGTTGAGGTAACTGAATTCCACCCACCCCACTGTGTGGGGAGCCTCACTCAGCACCTCTGTTCCCCTTCACACCCGGCTCCAGCACAGGCAGAGGGTCTCAGATCAAACCCTGCCCTCCAAGTACGGCCCTGGACAGGTATTTTAGCGACCAGCACGATGGTTTGGTTCGACAAGGCTCCTTCTTACTACCAGTCCTGCTCAAGGGTGAAATAAACTTATCTCTCTTTCCCCTCCCCTGAAGCTCATCTGCTGAAGACAGTCCCAAGTCCAAAGTAAAGGAGAAAAGAGTCTGGCAGCAGCAGCCAGAGTGCTCTGGTTCTCTGTCCGGGAAGCCAAGGTCCCCACCGACACTCACCAGCGCAAGTAGCAGTAGGTGGCCTCCACGTTGTAGTACTTGCTCCCCGCCAAGGTCCCCAGCTGGTTAAAGGGCATTCCTGTCACAAGAGGGAGGGACAACGCCGTTAACTCACACTCTAATGGCCCTGCTGGAAAGATCCTTTCCCTCTCACTACATTCTCACGCAGGAGGGAAGTCAGGAGACACAAACTGTAGTATAGCTACAGAACCAGATCTGGACTACTCCATCCTTTCGACACCCAGGGCTTTTTTTCTGTTTTATAGGGCTTTTAGATCCTCCCCACCTTCCTGCCAGTTATCTACATAAGAAAGCAGAGCAAACAATATGCTTCCTCTGTATGAATAATGCCCCAGCCTCGATGCTCTATTCCTCCTGACACAGATGTCATCTTATCAGTGTCTAAAAGCTCTGTCCCAGCTCACTGTGGTACGTAAGTTTTTGTTGTTTATTGGTGTTTGGGATCAGTCTGTCACACAACTCACTGAGAGCTCTGCAAAGACAGTACAGAGAAAACACTTTTTATGGTAAGACAGGCCCTCGACTCTTGCCACAACGTGTTCTCCTAAGGCAGTCACTTCTGAAGGAGATAGGAGCATGTGAAATTTTTTTTGCAGTGGTAAAAAGAGGGAGATGACTAATAATGCTCCACTTCTGGCAACGGACAGCTGGATCTTCCCTTAGCCAGACAAGCACAACGTTACCACATCCACGGAAGCCTGAGCTGCTCCGAGGTTATCAGATGGGTGAGTTGAGGTCACTGGCAAAGGGCATCAATGCTTTAACTCCTCTCTTTGGCTTGGCAGCAGGAGAGGGATTCTCAAAGAAGGAAGTAATTTTGACCAGAAGATAAAACCACTCCTCTCTCAGCAGCAGGATGCAAACCTAATGTCCTGGGTTGAGGGATACAGGACTAGCTTTTCTTCTAAGGCTGGAGAAAACTGCACTTTTAGAAGACTCTAGTGTCTGAATTCATGAAAATATTTACTTTATAGCCAGCCAAGCTCTGTGGGATTCAAGATCTTAGTGTCTTCTAGCCTTGCCAGGAGCAGGGACGAGGAGGAGCAAGTCCTGGGCGTTTGACCCAGGCTGGCCAACAGCGTTATTTCATACCATGAACGTCACATTCAATATAAATTAGAAAAGTTTGCTGCGTAGAGCTCTCTCTCTTGATGGCCATGGTCCAGAGAACTCCCTGCCCCAGTGCTGGACCCGAGTCCTTCCCTTCCTCCCAAAGCTGCAGCGCTCGCAGTGTCCCACACTGGCTGTCCCTGCAGGGAGTGCACAGCTTCCTACTGATAGCATTGGCTGAGTATAATTCTTGTGTATCTTATATCAGGATCAGGATTAATACTAGTTCTTTAGTATTATTGTTAATTATTTAGTCTTATCTATTATATCTATTTATCTCTCAACCCTCATGTTTCTTTGTGTTCCCTGATTCCCCTTTCCGGGTGGGAAGGGCTCATCGGGTGATAGAACAATTTTCTAAACGGCAATAAATTGTTATGGGTTTTCTCAAACCGTAACACCCGACGAGCGCAGTGTCACACGGGATTGTTTTTAGGTTGTGGCAACGTGATTGTAACAACTACAAATTCACAGTAACTCACTCACCAATCTGTGGGGCAACAGAAAGGGCTTGATAGTAAAACCGCTCAGCCAGCAGCTCCGTGTCCACACCTGCCAGCTCGTTCTGATAGCGAGCTGAAAGAAAACCACACGTCCCCCATCAGAAACCAGAAGGCAGCGTCTTCTCTTCCCTTCTGCAGAGCAGCACAGCTTCCCCGCAGATTGAAAATACCACAAAACTAGAAATACTGGCCAAGTCAACAAATCCATCAAAGAACTGCTCTTGGCAAAACACAGGAACGTGGAGGGTTTGCCAGGCCCCTTTGAAGCGCTTTAACCGCGCTGCTCCGCACAGCGCAGCCCCCGGGACGCGGGGCAGAGGGGAGACCCCTCAACGCTGCCGGCAGCGAGTGAGCAAAAGGAAGACATTCTTCTGGAGACATTCTTCTGCCCCAAGCGTTAAGCGCCAATTCATTTATCCTTGAAATAACTCAAGAGTTGTGCTCCATTTTCCAGCACCTCAAACATCCTACTACAGAGTGTGAAATCTAAAGCACGCCAGCTGACACATATATACAAACACCTGGCTGTGGCCAGACTGCACTTTAATAATTTATCTTTTTTTTTTTTTTTTTTTGACAACAGTAGGCATTTTGGAAACCTCAGGTGAAAGCACTGCGAGGAGGTGAGCACACTTCTCTCCCACCAGTCAGGTAAGTCATTCTTACTACCCCCATAAAGACATTTAATTTACAATGCCATTTTTAGGCTGATTCATGTGCAGCGATAAAATGCCAAACAGCTTTCAAGAGCTCGAAGGCTGCTGCGTGTCAAGCACATTTCCCTGCACCACACTGCAAATAGCTGCTTTTCACACAATTACATGTTTTCTCACTGCCTTCACTCCCACATGTTCACAATCGAGCAAGAAGCTGACACACCACACGCTTCAGGAGGTCGTGACTGTGGGGTAGACACGTCTGCTATAAAAAAAAAAGGACGACGCGCAGCCAGACACAGTGACAAAGAACCTGGGGCTTTGTCCCAGGGGTCTGGCCGCCCTGGATTGATTCAAATATTGCTTAACGAATCTGATTTGCAGTCACACTTGTGCTGGTGGCAGTGGCTCCGTAAGGCAACCTTAGAGCAAATCTCAACTGAGAAATCAGCCCACTGAGTTTCCTTCACACTGCTCAGACAACATAAATAAAAGCAAAAGCTTCCATTCTTATGCAGCCATGGACACAGCTGGTTATCACCAGCAAACTCCTCAGCTACTTGCCCAAAACCAAAGATTCTGCAGTTTGTAGCAGCTCAGCTATCCACTAGGGTCAGAGGGAAACCAGTGTCTGCAAGTCACTGTGGCTGGTGACTAATGATGGACTCAGCACTGTGCAGGCACCAGCTTTTCAACACATTAAGGGTTGCCCTGAAAGGCAACACTGTCCTTACCTAGATCTCCCAGATACACCAGACATCTGTGACATGCCATCTGTGCCCACTCCATCTCCTTCTCCGAGGCAGACACGGGTTTCTTGCAGCCTACACGGGAAATATGAAATCACAGACAGCGCCGGGTGCTGGACAGACAGAGGAGCAGCCTCCGAGACACCCAACATTTCACCGGATGAAAACAAAGAGCACGTGGTCAGAACACACTGTTGGTTGCCATCTGTGGCATCTTATAGACCAGCACTGATTTGTTCTTGTTGTCAAAATGTGGAAAATAAACGTAGAGGAAATGTGTAGACACTGATGCTCGCCCACTCACAGAATCACAGAATCCCATGGGGTTGGAAGGGACCTCTGGAGATCATCTCCTCCAACCCCCTGCCAGAGCAGGTCTACCCAGAGCAGGTCCCACAGGAACGTGTCCAGGTGGAGTTTGAATGTCTCCAGAGAAGGAGACCCCACCACCTCCCTGGGCAGCCTCTTCCAGGGCTCTGCCACCCGCAAAGTCAAGAAGTTCCTCCTCATGTTTAGGTGGAACTTCTTATATTCAAGTTTGTGCCCATTTCCTCTTGTCCTGTCCCTGGGCACCACTGAAAACAGACTGGCCCCATCCTCCTGACATGCACCCTTTAAGTATTTATAGGCGTTGATCAGATCCCCCCACAGCCTTCTCTTCTCTGGACTAAAAAGCCCCAAGACCCTCAGCCTCTCCTCCCAAGAGAGATGTTCTAGGCGCCTCATCATCTTTGTAGCCCTCTGCTGCAGAGGGCTCCCTGCCCAGGTCCCCACTGCTGAGGTGCAGTGCATGTCACCTCAGCACTAAGTCACTGAAACGATGTCACTCAGACTTTGTCTACAAGCAATGTCACCGAGAGCTGGCTCCGTTTGCGCTCAGATGAGGGGACAAAGGCCAATTCCTGTCCACACCCTACGTGATCGTGTTAACACAGCATGGAGCAGAGGTAATAAGGCCTGTTGAGAGGCCAATTTGTTCACGTGGCTAATGAGGCTTTCGGATGGGAGCCGGTGCAAAGCCCTGGGAGCCAGAACAAAGTCTGAGCACACTCACACCTGGCAGCAGCGCACGAACCCTCCCCAACATAGAAGATGGAAACCAACTCATTGTCTCAAAGACTGAGATGTAGATTTAAGGCTGGCCAACCAAAAAGGGAGGAAGAGAAGTAAAACAAGGCAAAAATGAGGAGAGCAAATGTGTGCTGTAGACAGGGTGGCTGCTCTCAGTTCAGAAGAACTGTCTCTGTCCAGAAGAGGGCAACCAAGCTGGAGAAAGTGCTGGAAGGAATGTCCCATGAGGGCATTCCTCATCCCAGAGCCTGGCTGAGGACTTTGGGCTTGTCTAGTCTGGAGCAAAGGAGGCTGAGGGGCAACCTCTCTGCAGCTTCCTGGGGAGGGAAGGTGAAGAGGGAGGCCCTGAGCTCTTCTCCCCAGGATCCAGCGATAGGATGTGTGGGAATGGTTCAGAGCTGCGTCAAGGGAGGTTCAGACTGGCCATGAGGAAGCATTTCTTTACCAAGAGGGTGGTCAAACCCTGGAACAGGCTTCCTGGAGAGGCAGTCTGTGCCCCAAGCCTGTCAGCATTTAAGAGGCATTTGGACAATGCCCTTAATAACAAGCTTTAACTTTTGGTCAGCCCTGAAGTGGTCAGGCAGTTGGACTGGATGATTGTTGTAGGTCCCTTCCAACTGAAATACTCTCCTCTATTCTACACTGAACTTACAAAAGAAAAAGAAAAAAAAAAAAAAAAAAGGCAGTTCAGGCAGTGGAAAGTGTCGAAAGCAGCAGAGGAAGGCTGCAGCCAGCTGACCTGAACTAACCTAAGCCACCAAACATGACTCAGCTCCTGGGAGGGGCTGCCGCTGGCGAGACCCTGCTTCCCCTCTCCCCACCAGCACCTTCCCCAGGGCCAGCAGGGCCATGGCAGGGCCAGAGACCAGGAGGACGTGGCCACTGTTCTGCTTCCTCTCCAGAGGGCATTTACTGTCCCCGGGCAGACCAGGACCATTCAGTCTTCCTTTTGCCAAGGACTCCCAGCTTCTGGAGAAGAAAATTCCCTCAAGCAGGAATCTCAAAGGAAGGTTTTTAAGCCTCATCCAGCCTCCTATCTGAGCTGCTTCCCTCCCAGCTTAGTTTAAAAGCCTCCAGATTTCACTTCACTCTAAAGCGACCGGTGAGGAATGGTTCTCACTTGTAACAGGCATTGTATGAGTTGCATTATACAAATACCAGCCTTCAAATCCGTGCCCACATATGCTACTGGACCCATCCTCCCTTCCTTTTTCGCTTTGAATCCTCTCACTGCCATTTATAGACCATCAAGTTGTGTCCACCCTAATTTGTAGTTCATATGGGATTCTTATACATCCATCTTTTCCAGATACGCGAGGTTGTATCTCTATAATCCAGTTATGTAGTCATCTGCCGAATCCTTTTAATTAAAGAGTCTAAACACATTAAGAAACCTGAATAAGGGGAGCCTTCCAAATGCAATCACGCACCACAGGGTACAAACCCATCTGGAATGCGCATTTTGAGAATTTATTAATTCTGCAGCACTGAGCCACATTTCTCAAAGCAACAGTTGCCAGGGACATCTGCCTTTTAAACGACATTTCAAAGCCAATCATGATACAATCATCTCCCAGCACTAAGAATAGGATACCAGCAACTAAAACACTCTGTTGCTAAAGACATACTAACTTCTCTTATGCCTGTTTCTGCTGCATGTCCCCCTCCTGCCAATTAAACCCTTGTGTCACAGGTCACAAAACACACAGAGGCTCTGTTTCTCACAGAAACACTTGCCTTGAGGCCACTGAGCACAACCCAGGAACAAACGTGAACAAACTATTATAAGGTAATCAAGGACGTGAATGCAAAGGCAGCCTTGAGCTGTCTCAGGCTGTGAATGCTCTTATTCTTCCCTCCCTAAGAGGTGAGATCCCTCAGATCACCCTGTGTCTAAGGGCAGGGACAGGTAACACTGTACTGTGTCACAGCAGCGTCCTCATGTTCTCAGTCCCATGTTCACCAACAGTTTCCCAGCTACACCCAGTACAAGAAGAAAGGACATTAAGGGAGCACAGACAGAAGGGGCACCAAGAGGAGGAACAGTACCTTACACCTAGCAAAGAGGATGTCCTGACAAAAATCTGGTGATTTCAAGAACCCCAACGCCCCATTTGTCTGCTCTAATTAAGCTTTTAAAAACATTCTGTACAGCCAGAAGTGCTCTTCAATTTTCCACAGAAATATGCCATCACCAAACACTTACTAAAGAATTTTCTAAAAGCTTTTTCTTCCTGTTAGAAACCCTTCTTTCTTCCCTATTTTAGTATTAAAAAAAAAAAAAAAAACCAACAAAATAGTGCCATGGAGAAGAGAGCAGCACAGACAGTCTGTTCTAAACAGCTAATCAGGAAAAAAAAAAAAAAAAAGATAATCCCTTGAATGCTGAAAGAAAGCTGGACTAACCAAGGGGAAGCCACCTGTCTGGGGATTCAGGCCATGCCCAGAAGCCCAACGCGCCGAGCACTGACCTATGAGAGGGTCCGTTACGTGCGTCCAGTCGATGCAGCTCTGCAGCTCCAGCTGGTAATGGGACTGGATGTAGAGCAGAAGGTGCTGGTAAAACCCTATGCCAGCAACTAAGTGAGTCCGGTAGGCGCACTCCAGCGTGCTCCGGCTGTGAATGTGCTGCGGGGAGGACAAACGAGAACATGTCAATGCAGTCGGGGTCACACCTCGGGCTGCTCGCCCAAGTTACACCAACTATGAAGCACAGGGCAACGGGGAGCTCGGCTGTAACTGGTTTTGCACAGTTCTGTACCCCCCTCTTGCTCAACAATCTTGTACTCAGGGGTATTTACTGAGGGGCAACATCAAGAAGGAGAAACGCTTGACACAACAACAAATAAATAAAATCAAGGTGTCTGGTTAGAGCACCTTAAAGACATTCAGACAACCAGATCACCAGGAGAGAGTTCATGGCCTGAGAAAGCACAAACTGAGAGTACCTTCCAGTGATCAGCTCTAGCACAAACAATCAGTGCTGAAAAAGCCTCTTAAGGCCACCATTCTACACATATACATGTTTTTTGAAGATGGGAAGACATAAATTAAGCAAATTATGTTGAAATACTCTCTGCACTGGCAGCTCTCTCAGCAGATCCTCACAGCTCACCTCCCCACGGCCAGACAAAAAGGTACTCAGCCCACGATTAAAATTCAGGGGCACCTGGGTTCCTGCCCTGTGCTCAGACCACAACTTCTCCAAGCAAATGAAGCTTCTAACTTGGTCTCACCCACTGCACAGCCAGAGACCCTCTCATGCCAGATCCATAGATACCTGCCTTTTTATTTGTTTTAATGAGCTGGATAACTTCATAGTAAACTTTCCTCCAGAGCAGTTCTTCTGCTTTTCTTCCATAATCCACTGGATGCAAGAACATCAGCTTCACACACAGCTCCCGCAGCCTGAGACAGCAGAGAACTCACATTTAGCTACAGAAGCTTCAAATACAGCTGTCGCTACATAAGCATGGGAGAGGAGAATCTGAATTCCTGCCGAGGGATAAGCTAGGCCATCTGGTGATGGCACAGCTTGTGTCACTCCCACACCAGAGCATCTGGAAGAGCCATACACCTCACCAGTCACCTCGGCCCAGCTGCCCATCAGCAACTTCCTACATCGCAGTCATGTCAGGAATTGTCTTGACAGCTTAAAAAATTAGTTAAGAAAAATCATCCCTGCCAGGCACCCTCTGAACCTGATAGAAGATTTCACACACACACAAGAATTTTCTTCACCACACAGTTTTTTAAAGGTCATTAAAAGGAAGGCACTGGCCAACGTGAAGATGACTTCTTTGTATTACAGCAACTCCCAGGAAAACCTCCAGCCCTGGGCTGTATGGTCAGGTGCTGCTCAAACACAGATCTGAGATCTTGCCTCTGCCTCAAAAACCTGGAGGGATCCCAGGTCATCAGGGGCACTACGAACCAAACACACTGTGAGACTGCAGAGTCACACCCTCCACGAGTTGCTTCACATGGATTTTCTCCAGCCAAATAGATTCACTGAATGGTGTGGGTTGGAAGGGACCTTAAAGGCCACCCAGTCCCCCCCGTGCCCTGGGCAGGGCCACCTCCCACCAGCCCAGGTTGCTCCAAGCCCCCTCCAACCTGCCCTTGAACCCCTCCAGGGATGGGGCAGCCACAGCTTCTCGGGGCAACCTGGGCCAGCGTCCCACCACCCTCACACCAAAGAAGTTCCCTCCTGAGATCTCATCGAAATCTAAAAAACCAAGGTGTTGCCCAACTTACTTGTTCCTCAAGCTGATGTTCTCCGGCTTGAACACTTCCTGATACGCTGCCTTGTTACCAAGGATGAGATCCAAACGATGGACGGCCTCTACCACTGCTCTGCAAGGTGACACAGAAAGAAGAGTTTCAGAATAGCTGTTTATCTGAGGCCAGTCCATGAGATCCGGGATGTCTGCACGGAACCACACCAGCCCAGTTATTTCCATTACTAGCAAGCCACATTATACCACCACACCATATCAATTGATTTCCTTTCTGCACTCTATTTTAAAAAGCTTATGGAAATAAGGGAAAAGCAGTTACATATGCTGTAATGATTTTGTGGCAAATCAGCTGTTTAATGACCAGTTGCTGCTGCCTGTCTCGTCAAAAATGTCAATTATTTCTACAGTGGCAAAGTCAGAAATGTCTATGGACATGTCAGCAACTTTTAACCTCAGCAATTAAATCATGCTATACATACACCCACATTAATTTAAACATCTTAAACACTGTGAATTAAAAAAAAAATGGATTGATTTCTAACAATTACTGTTTTGAGAGGGTAAGAGTCAAACCCCCACCAATTCATTTCCTCACATACTTGTCTATGAAAGAAGGCAACTCCCATCACTCATTGGCCAAAACCTCCTGATCTTCGTTACAGTGATTAATCGATTAAAGCCCTTAAGGATCTCTCCACGATAGGTAACAGATACTCAAACCCAGCCTAAAATATGAAATCTGTGACAGGATTTTTCCCCTGAAAGCCAGCTAAAAGCCAGACCAAGCACCCCCTCCAAACCTCTGAGTCATGCAAAAAAATACTGCTGTGAATCACTGCCCAAGACTCTCCTCCTGGAGGAGGAACACCGCACTGTGTGTAAAATCTCAAGTACTTGAAAGTTTGGAGCTGTGAACAAATCAGGCTAAAACGCTGCAGTGAAATAAACCCAGGGATTTAGAGAAGCTTTAGTGCTTCCAGACAGTACCCTCAACATCTCAGGGACGGTTTGATAAAGCACAATCGACCAGTCGTGTTAAACCCTTCCTTCCAAGCGAGATCACCTCTAAAGCTCTGCCTTTTTAACCTCTATTTGAGACCAACAAACTGACTCCTGAAATAAACTTTTCCCAGCTGTTGACTCGAGATGTTCCTCTACGAAACCTGTCCTCCAAGCACCCCCAGCATCTATCACACTCCACAGGTACTTGTTGCCCCCCACGGCTTCACATCCCTCACTCGTCTGCTCTAACACCTTCACTGCCCCACGCCAGAGCTGTTCGAATGAGACGGTGAAAACAAACAAGATGCATTGTAAATACAGCATGAGGCACTCCATCAGAGCAAACTTCTGCAGAGCACAACAGCTGGATGCTGCTCCCAGCCTGCTCCTGCTCCTCCTCCCCGAAACCTCAGCATGAACTCCCCCCAAAATCCCAACACAAGCTCCTCACCACACTCACAGCACGACCCAGGGACTGAACCGTGTTTTCCATCACACACACAACCGGTCACCAAACTGAACCCAGGGCACTCACAAGCAAGTGAACCCACACAAACCCGCGTGCTAAGGAGGTAGCCTGAAACCACCACCACTTCCTTGAAAACTACAGCTATTACTGTGAAGTAACTGACGGTTTCACACACCAGCCCCGTCCTCGCAGGGCAAATCTCCTTCCACCAACCACACCAAAAGGAGCCTCCCCGAAAAACCCCAGAACATTCAGGAGCTCAAAGAGAAAATGTCCCACCTCACGCTACGTCATGGGAAGCCTTTCATTCAAGGGTAACTGGAAATCTCATTTGTTTCCAGTAAACCACAGAACCTGACAGAAGAGAAGCGCAGGGAAAAGGACTGTCTTACACAATGGCCTGGGAGATCAAAACACTGCAGCATTGAACCAACTTCTTCCTAAATGATCATGAAGGAAACCAAGAACAGAGTAAGAATCACACACAAAAGTCTGCTCCTAACCTTGATATCCACAGTCACTTCTGCTCACCAGCATCTTTCTCATGTGGCCTGAAAGACCTTTGCAAACTCCAACAACCCAGTACCCTTAACAGTAAATAAGGTGAGCAAAATGCTTTTTCATTTACAGGTAAAAGGCAGCAAGTATGAAGCATTCATCCCAGTTCACAACGTACTGACGGGGGGGTGGAAGGGTGGACAGGGAGAACCAAGAAGCCCCACGTACACATTTAGCTTCCCCAAAATAGATCTCCACGGAGTGACAGGCAATAAACACATTCTTACTGCAACCTGTGATTAACGTCCTGTCACCGCATCTCTCAAAGACCCTCAGCAGGAAGCGAAAAGCGGGGCTCACGGGGAACTGATTTGTTTCCTACGCAGAAGGGCCACCAGAAGAAAGGGGAACTGCTGATTCATTTGATTCCCAGAGAGAAGTATAGGAAAACTATGATCCTCTAGTCCCAAAATAGGTGGCCTCTACATCTTCAAAATAGCTCTAAAAATGCATTCACTGTGCCCGGCAGCTACTGCGTGTCTGGTACGAGCTCACATGTCACTGTCACCTCAAGGTGGGAAATGATTTCACGGTGACTACAAGCAGTCGACACCTGCACCCAAGGACACGGTCGGCCCTGAGGGCGGGATGTCACACGTGCAGGTGTGAACACATGTGTTCAAATCCTCAGGGGCAAGTTAACTGTATTCGACGACCCAACACTGACTCCTCCTCTGCCACTTACTCAATTCAGACTCCCTTACGGGCACATGGTCCAGGTTCTCCCACTGCTCAGTAGCTCACATGCCAAACAAGCCTCTATTTTTTTTTTAAATCTGAAAAAAAACGGGTCACAAAACCTCACCTAAGAACTCTCCTGAGTTCAGCAGTGACAGAAATACATCTTTATTCCATGCAGCGCGACACCAGTGAAATAACAGGAATTACTCAAAAAGCAGTTGCCAGAACCCCCTTTCCAAGTTCATAGAATCATTCTGGTTGGAAAAGACCTTTAAGATCCTCAAGTCCAACCAGCCCCGTTAACCCAGCCCCGAGCAAACAGACAGCTATTTGGCTGCCAACAGCATCAGTGGGGAAGAAAAGGGCTCAGCCAGTTAAGGAAAAACTTCTCACACTCAAACTCCTGCCAAACATGAAGTACAGAAAAGTTTCCTTCCGGGGACTCTCTGAGCAGGGACTCTGGAGGGTGTTTCACCTTCCCCTCAAGCACGGGGTGGGTGACACCCTAGAGAGTGTCTCCCACACCACCCTGTATCCTACAACAGGCAGGGATGGGCACACGAAGACACTGGTGGCTTTTGCTACTTTTTATGGGTTCATTAAAAAAACAGAGTGTTGGTGACTTGAAAGTTTATCTTTTAGGATGTGGGTTTCTGAGCTGTAAGGCAGAGGGCAGACCCCACGCTCAAGTGTCTTCTTAGCACGAGCTCCGTGGTGCTGCTGGAGGAGACAGAGGCAGGAGTAAGGAATCTGTGACAGCCCATGACGACCTGCAAGGATCCCATGTCTGCAGCGGTGAGGAAAGTGGACACGGTGAGGACAAAAAGCCAGCCTCACTCCAAAAATGTTAGCAAACATCAACACAGGCGGTCCAGACCATGCACTGATTAAAAGGCTATTTAGGATTTGCGCTTGGCTTGAGACCATAGGCTGAGTTTTACTTAGCAGTTAAGCAGCCAGATTTTGTCCCAGTACCCATTTTTATACCTGCTGGGTTTAAATGCTGCTTTCAGACAGCACATCAGAACCACAGAGGAGGCAAATCAGATGCCAGTCTATTAAAAGAACCAAGCACAGCACATCATGCCAAGCAGGGTGGAAATGGTCCAAGGTGAAGTCCTCTTCAGCCACGCAGACACCCGTCTATCACTCTCCTCCCGTGCCACTAACATTCTGGGATGTGGCAGGGAGAATTATTTGCCCTCTCTCTATTTCGTTATTTAATAAATCACTCAGAGCCACAGTTTCTGAGTAGTAAGACATTTCTCGGGGAAAGGAACTGCAGCCATTCATTTGTATTCTGGCATGTGGCAGTACACAAATAATACTGCCCAGAACAAGGCTGGCAGACAAGAATAGTAACGCAAAGCCAATGAGCTAATGGTTACCCAGAAAAAAAAAATATCTGTAAAATAAATCCAGTCACCCTACACTAAAACACACATCGTAAAACAGCACTCAGGGTAATCCAGTTGCCACATTCTGAGGTGAAACTCGGGCATTACCAATCCAGGAAGATTTAAATGGAAAAGATCAAAGACCATCCTACGGACAGCGATGGGCAACCACATCTCCAAAAGGACACGCCAATGGCCAACACACTTGCCAAGAACCACGGAGACCTGAGCTGAACTCCCACTGCTCTCACAAGCAGACCCAAAGCTGATCCCACGTGGGCAGAGTTTATAGCTGGGACTGTGACATTCAAACATCTCCGATTCAGAGGCACTGTTTCATGCAACGGCCAAACGTTTCAGAGACAGTCAGTCACCACACAGAGTACAACGTGCTTCTCGGGGGACAGGAAGTTACCACTTCATCTAACTGAACTTCAGGCTGAAACAGAGAAGAATTGACAGGAGACTGTTACGGTAGAAAGCTCTCTAAGAGAGCTATCAGCTATGTAGCAAGAAAATTTGTGGCCACTGCAGGTATTATAAATCCTGCACTAAAGTCGCAATACTTACTTCCAGCTAAAAGAAGAGCCAGCTCTAGAGGAGTGTGGTTTTCTTTTTCTGCTGTAAAGATGCTATAAAGCAACGACACACCTTATTTTGCCATAAAAATTTAAACAGAAAACAACCACTTCCTTGCCTTGGTGACCAACGCCATGCCTGGTCGAGGGACGTTCACTCGGTAGCTCCAGCGGCACAGCGAGGCACCGCTTCTCAGGTGAGACAAGGAGCACACACATTCCTGCTCCACTGTGACCACAAAGTCAAACACATCTTAAGCCCAGATTGAGGTGGTTTAAACAAAACGCGTTCTCTTTTGCAAGCAGCAGCACACACATCCCCTCCGATCCCGGCCACCACACCTCAGGTGGCGGCAGGCAAGGTGTTACGCTGCAGCAGCTCCACTACCGCAGACGTGGGAAGCCATCCCTAAAATCAAACGGGGTATCTCGGTGGGACAGTAGATACTGAGCCCCACAGCCCTGCAGGTGCCTCCAGTGTGACAACACAGCCCACACCTCTGGTAATCCCAGCCATTGTGTCTTACCACTGACCTTGCAATAAGAAAGAGAAATGCACCCAACAGAACTTCAAAGCACAGGGAACGTGCTTGTGCGAAGCGCATCAGGGAAACAAACAAATTCTAGGAACTACCACTCCAACCTGCTATTACTGCTTTGGACTTCTGGGCAAGGATATTGCCCAGTTTCTCAGCAGGAGGCAAGCCTTGCCCTGGTTTAGAGGACCAGGAGATGAAAGGACATGCCCAATGTCATGAACCAAGTCAGCAAGACAAAAAGAAAATGAAGCCCAGAAAAAAAATCCATCTCTTGCCTTCATTATTTTGCTCATCTTCAAAACCCCACACTGTCACTGCTGAAACTCCACTACAAATCTGCTGTATTGATGGAGAAACCGAGACAGAAAGGGACAATTTCTGGGCCACGTGCATGAAACAAGTCATCAGCAAAGCAGAGGCCAGGCATCTCATCCCTGCTGGGCTGAGCTGATCAAGGCCACCGTTATTTCCTGAATCTTGTCTTCTGGCACTATTTCCAACGTGTGGTGCAGAGACATAAGTGAGAGTGGAGTCCCCAGGAGTGTTTTATTGCTAAGACCTGCAGCTGGAGCAGCCTTGCCCTCCACACAGCAGGAAAGTGCCCTGGCTCAAGCTCCTGCTCATCACACCTCCTTCTCCAGCCCTTCCACGGAATCCCTGTCCACTGTCAATGCCAGGGACCCCCTCTCCAGCCTCCCTCTCCTTGGATACCCCCCACATCTTGCCCTTATCCCACTGCATCCCCACACCTCCTTCCCCCTCAGCCCCTGTGACCCCCAAATCCCGCAGAACTCCTTCCTCCATCCTCCATGTCCTGACCCGTCTCCCTGGGTGCCCCACGCCCCCTTTCCCTCATCCACTCCCTACCTTCTCACCTGCCTTCTTCCCCCCATCTCTCCACTGCTCTCCCATCTCCTCTGGATCCCTCACAGCTCCCTTCCCCCCAACTTTGTTTAGACTCATCCCCCTGGACCCTCCATACCCCATTTTCCCCCGTGCCACCCCTCCACCCCGTGTATTTTGCCTCTCCTCTGGATCCCACACAATACCCTTGCCCCGATCTTCCCTCAGTTTCCCCCTTCTCCTTTCCCTTAGCACTGCCCCACTTCCCCTGGATTTCCCCTCATTTTCTTCACCTCAGCCTTCCCTAAATCTGGCCACCCCCGTCCCCTGTTTCCCCCAATCTTCTCTACACCCCACCACCTCGTTCTTCCCCCATCTTTCCTGAACATCCCTTCACCCTTCTTCCCCTCGGTTCCCCCCGGTCTCCCCTGTATTCCTTCCCACCTCCAGGTCCCCCTCCAACCTCCCCCAGTTCCCCCTCCCCCACTTTAAACCCCCAGCCTTC
>NW_015091373.1:685927-709961 GCF_001431845.1 Calidris pugnax | reverse complement strand
TCGGCCGCGATGGCTGCGCGGCTGCCCCCTGCCCCGCGCCGCTCTCGCGAGACTCCCCGCGAGACCGGCCGGCGGCGGGCAAACATGGCGGCGGCGGGGCCGGCCTCACCTCGCGAGAGTTCGCCCTCTCGCCGCGCCAGCACTTGGTGCGGGCAAGCATGGCGGCGGCGGCCTCAGGCAGCGAGGCCTAATGGCGGCCCTGCCCGGACCTGGGCCTGAGGACCGCTGCCGGGTCCCACTGTGGGCCCTCCCCGTGGCTGCCCCACGCCAAAGCGTCCCCCTGGCTTTGGCATCTCAGGGCCGCCCCTGAGGGCTCGCACAGGGGCCACCCTCCATTGCTGGGGGGGGCGTGAGCTGGGATGGCAGCAGGAATCCCTCCGCACCCTTGGGGACCCCTTCACGCTGCCATGGAGTGTGGGTGCTGCCGGCTGGGCTGAGGGCTCCCCGGTGTCCCTTTGGTCTGTCATCCTCAGGACGGCCATGGCCCTCACAGAAATCACGGAATCAGGGAATTGTCAGAGTTGGAAGGGACCTCCAGAGATCCCCTGGTCCCACTCCCTGGCCAAAGCAGCCAGGTGGGGCTTGAAGATCTCCAGAGAAGGGGACTCCACACCCTCCCTGGGCAGCCTCTGCCAGGGCTCTGCCACCCTCACCCCAAAGAAGTTCTTCCTCACATTGGAGTGGAACTTCCCATGGTCCAGCTTGTGCCCGTTGCCCCTCGTCCTGTCCCTGGGAACCACTGAGAAGAGTCCAGCTCCCTCCAGCATCTCTTTTGCCCTTCGCTGGACTCTCTCCAGCAGTTCCCTGTCTCTCTTGAACTGGGGAGCCCAGAACTGGATGCAGGATTCCAGTTGTGGCCTCCCCAGTGCAGAGCAGAGGGGGACAATGACCTCCCTCCACCTCCTGGCCACACTCTTCCCTCCACAGCCCAGGATCCCATTGGCCTCTTGGCCACCAGGGCCCATTGCTGGCTCCTGGAGAGTTTAGTGGCCACCAGGACCCCCAGATACCTCTCTTCAGTAGTGCTTTCCAAAATCAGGCATTTTTCCAGAGATCAGGCCCGTCCTGCCTCCGCCGTGACAGGCACTGGGGCTTCTCCGGCCCCCCTGCTACCAAAACCGTCCCTCCCCAAATCAGGGGTGTCATTTAGAAAACCAACATTAGTTTATTTACAGCACCTGGTGCACAGGGGAATCCTTCTGTCCCGCACCCCCGTCAGAGCTCTCCACGCGATTTTTATACTCATTTTACAACATCATTCTAATATCAGTACCTCTGACCTATATCTCATTGGTTATTAATTTATGTACGATTACACCATGGAGTTATAGCTGCCATGCCTGCTCAAGGGAAGGGGCTTCACCTGGAGAAGGGTCTTCTTGGCCTATGGGTGTGATTTTTAGTATTATAATGAGAGCAGTTCGGCTTAGGACACGCAGAATTTTCACTTTCCTGCTGAGTTGGCTAAAAATCTCAAAAGGTGTTGGTTAGTACCATCCTCAAGTCCTTATGCTCGATGTGCCTCCTCAAGGATGGTATGATATTTGCCTGCCTGGAGCGGGAGTTCTTCTCGTTAGCTCACACCTGATAAATTAGAGGAGAGAATCCTCGTTACTGGTGGGAATACACACAAAGACTTTCAGCGCTGGTTACTGATAACATTTCAAGGCCAAGCTTTGGTCACAGTGCCAGGGCCCCGCTGGGAGGGGACACGCCGCCCCGTGATGACCCCTCGGTGGTGGCCATCCCCCCCGTGGGGTCAGTCCCCAGGCCCGGGGTGGACTGTGGGGCTGGCAGACAGAGGGCTGGAGGGGCCACCATGGTGCTCGGCCCCACGTGGGGTGAGGCGGCTGTGCCTGCCCCTTCGGCCCGGCCCCACCTGGGGCTGGTTAAACAGGTTTGAAGGCTACACACTGGGAGCGATCGAGGAAGCGTTTTCGCAGGCTCCCGGCACGGCCGCCACGGCCTCCCCAGCCCCATGGCCCCCCAGCTCTCTCCAAGTAAGTCCAGCGGCGAGGGGAGCCCGGTGGCAGCTTCCTCCCGCATCCCGGGGGGCGATGGAGGAGGGAGTGGGGCTGGGAGCGGGGAGATGGAGGTGTGGGAGGCACAGACTTGAGCCGTGATCCCTTCCCTGGGGTGAAGCCCTGTGCCACTCCGTGCCTCAGTTTCCCCATGCCCGTGGCCGGGCCAGGGCTCCTTCTGGGGGTGCAGGGATGAACGTGCCGAGAGGGGACAGCAGGAGAGATTTTCATGGTGGGAGGCCCCCCCTGCCTGCAGCCGGCAGCACCTGGGATGGGCTGAGAGACGGGGGATCCCCTGCTAGGAGGGAAAAATGGGAGACTTCTGCCTGGATCTCCTGCTTCCCCATAGCAAGCGGCACCCGGCAGCCTCCTGTGCCCGCCCCAGACCGGGCTCAGCCATGAGAGGCAGCAAATCTGGCTCGTCCTGCCTTGAGCTGAGATTTCCAGGTGCGGCCTTGGCCGGCTCTGCCCAAGTATCAGGGCTCGGCTGATGGCGGCGCCACGGGTGGAGCCGGTTCCATCGGCCGGGCAGGGTCCAGCTTGCCGGAGTCACAGACTTGTGCCCGGCCAGAGCCTCCAGGACGTTTGGCCAGGTGGGGAAGCCATTCCTGGCCAGACCTGCACCCCCGGGGCTCACTGGGCACCCAGCTCGGGGCAATGGAGCCCATGTGTGTGGTGCCACATGCCCTGATCCCACTGCCATGGCGGGAGAGCGTGGGGACACGGGGCTGTGCTCTAGAGGAAGGGCAGGCGGGCAATGGGAACTCCAGGGCTGGCGGCTGCCAGTTTGCACCCCGTGGTTTAACTGGAACAGTGTGCATGACCCCAAACCTCTCATTTCTGCTGTTTTTTTGTGTGTCTCTTTTCCTGGCACAGGGTGAAGCAGAAGGGACAGGAACCCGGTCCCCTCTCAACACCCCAAAACACAGGACTGTTTCTCACTGGTGCCCGCTGCGTGCCCAGCAGCTCTGAGCTCTCATGGCTGCCGCTGACCCCATCCTGCCCCCTGAGGAGGTGGCTTTGCTGGAGCTGGGGAAGGTGGCCCCAGACAAGGTGCCACCAGCCCCAGATGAACCCCCAGCAGACCCTGATGCCACCCTGCCATGGGACCGGTGCCAGCACAGCGCCCCGAGCCAGCCAGAGCCCACAGAGACAAAGAGGCGCTCAAGCCCCGAAGGGGGCAGGGAAGACACAAAGGAGGCTGCTCTCCCCTGCCCCCCGGCTGAGGCTGAAGATGACGAAGCCCCTGGGATCCCCGTGACGGCAGCCCACGTCTTTGTGCCCATCAACCCACAGTGCATTGAGCAGAGACCCGACAAGCAGAAGAAGCAACCGGCCCCGTGGCCGCAGGAGGGCAAGGGGGGCCGCGTCCCCCACAGCGACAGCCCTGATGGCCTCTGCCAGAAGCCAATGTTCCTTCACACCGTCCCCTCACGCTACAGGGACCCGCTGGGCTTTGAGGGGCGAGTGGCCAAGCCGCTGGCCGAGGGGTCGCGGTGCCCGTGTGCCAGAGACTGCGGCACCGGCAACCTCAAGGCCGTGGCCTCCGTGGTGGGGGCCCTGCTCCTCTGCCCCTGCTTCATCTACGGCGCCTACGTCTTCCTGCCTTTCGATGCCCCGCTGCTGCCCACCATCAGCGCCCGCCTGGTCTACACGCTGCGCTGCGCTGCCTTCGCCACCTTCCCCATCGTTCTGGGTGAGCCACGGGGTTGGGGTACAAAGCCCTTCACCCCACCGGTGGGGCTGTGTTAGCCCCGGGGCAGCGGGGACTTGGGGGGGGAGTGGGGAGCAGAGCCAGGGCTGGGCTCTTTGCGGCTCTGTTGCTCCCACCGGGATTTTTCCTGCCCTCTTCCCACCCCGTTGCATCCCTCCCTGGTCCCCCCCCCCAGCCCTTCAGACCCCGATGTGGGTTCACTGGGCAACTGCTCAGCCCCTCTCTCTGCCCCCCCAGGGATGATCGTCAGCGGCATCTCCCGCCTCTGCTTCTCGGCGCTGGAGCCCTTCGGGGAGCTGCAGCGGGAGGTGGAGCTCCACCGCACCTATGTCTCCCAGTCCGTCCACCTCTTCATCCTCTACTTCTTCAACATGGCTGTGCTGGCCACCTACCTCCCACAGGAGGCCCTCAAGCTCATCCCCCTGCTCACGGGGCTCTTTGCCATCTCCCGGTAAGTAGCCACCGGGGCTGTGGCAGTGCCCAGGGTGCGAACGGGCTCTGCCAGTGCTGGCAAACACCACCCTTTGGTGGAAACCCCTGCTCTGGCAGTGCCTCACCCGGCCAACGACAGCCAGGAAAGGAGGCAGGGGAAGGGTTGCCATGCCGGGCAAACCCTCACTGGGGTTAGAACCCCTGGGCGAAGCTCGGTGCTGTCCCCAAGGCATCGCCCTCGCTGACCCACCCCTCTCTGCCCTCTCCAGGTTGATTTACTGGCTGTCCTACGCCATCGGCCGCTCCTTCCGCGCCTTCGGCTTCAGCATGACCTTCCTGCCCCTCCTGGCCATGCTGCTCTGGAACCTGTACAGCATGTTCGTCCTGGAACCCGAAAACCTCCTCGCCGTGGCAGCGCCAAAGCCCGAGGATGGCTCCAAGGCCAGAGGAGCCAAACTGCGGTACTGGGGGTGAGGGAGGCCCCGGGGAGACGGGGTGCCCGGGCTGGAGCCTTCCTCACTGCCCTGCCGTGGGAGCGCTGGAGGTGGAGGGGTCCTGGCAGATCCCTGCCCTGACCCAGCAGGGTTTTGCTGGACCCCCGAGGTTTTGCTGAGCCCCCAAGGTTTTGCTGGACCCCCAAGGTTTTGCTGAGCCCCCGAGGTTTCGCTGGACCCCCAAGGTTTTGCTGGGCACCCAGGGTTGATAGAATGAAGCTGTAAACCCCTCTGCACTGGGAATTTCCTGCAGGAGGGCAAGCAGGGCCCAGAACAAGACCCATTGAGCCCTGTTCCATGTTGGGATGGGAATTGCTGACCTCGTGCTGGAGCTGGCTTTGCCCAATAAAGCCCTTCACCAAGCGGCTCTGTGGCTGGTTTGGGGAGGGTGGGTTAAATTCCCCATGGAATTGCTGCTGGCAGGACTTGGAGCTTCGCCCACGCGATGCCATCATCCAGTCCCTAAATGATGTTTCCAAGAGGGGGAAAAAAAAGATGTTTCCCCCAAACTGTCCATCTCCCAGAGCTGCAACAGCACCCAGCCCCACATTCTGCTCCTGGGTTCCTGCAGGGCAGGTCCTGCCCGTCCCGTCCCTCCTCTTCCTCCCAGTTCACAAACCAGTTGGCCAGGTAGAAGGGAGGGAGCCCTGCCCCAGGGAAGGATGCGGGAGAAGCCGGGATGGGCGAGATGGCACCAGGGTTGTCCCTGCCTGGGGCTGGGGGCAGCCAATCCACAGGACGGGCACCCACCTGCACCCCCCGGGGCACCCCTCAGAGCAGATGTTTTGGGACCCTGGGAGTCCAGCCCCATGCATGTCTGATGGTCTCAGTTCTCTCCTTCTCCTCGTAACCCAAACCAGTGAAAAACCCACCAAATAAAGGGAAAGCCCATCCAGCCCTACATCTGCCCAGTGTTTGGCCTGTCCCATCTCCCATCCCTGAATGCTGGGAGGGGCTCACCCACCGCAGCCCAGTCGGAGAACGGGAACAGTTGGAGAACGGGAACAATCCGACTCTTTCAAATGCCCTTCTCAGCAGGGACACAGCCTGGGTTCACGCTGGCCCCACAGCTCAGAGAAAACCACCCCAGAGCACCACCAGCTGCTGCGAGGCATGAGTCAGTCCAGGGGCAGGGAGACTCCCTCCTCTCAGCAGTGCTTTTATCCCTCGGCTCTTGAGAAATTCCTCGTGCTCGCCCGTAGTGTAGCACTTCCCCAGGGAGCTGCTCTTAGAAATTCACTTTATTTGGTCAAAGACAAGTCGGTGACGGAGAACACCAAAACCCAGCACACCCCCAAGTGATGCAAACGCCCCACAGCCACAGACCACGCTTGCCCCGTGGCTTCAAGCACCAGGAGAGCACCTCAGAGCCGGCCCTGCCGAGCCCACGGCTGCACTTCACCGCGAGCCCCGGGCTGCCGGGACGTACCTGAGCTCCAGCAGCCGCCGCACAGCGGCACCAAGTTTCCCTCTTGTACCAGCAGCCCCCGCTGAGGCCAGCGCAGCAGAAAGTGCCTCTTGGGGAGTGAGGAGTCCGTGAGAGATTGAGGGGGGTGTTCTGGGACACCCCCGGCACAGTGAGAAGCAGCAAGGCACCCTGCAAGGTCCCCAGCCCTGTCCTCCAGCCCTGCTCCTGGCTTGGAGCCACCAAAGCAACCCTGGAGGTGGCACAGTCCAGGGCATGGCCAGTCCCAGCTGCTGCTCGGCTGTGGACGTGACAACAGTGGTTTTATCCCTTGGGAGAAGGAGGATCTTCCTGCGGCTCGAGGCCCCCCTGAGCAGCTCCCCCCAGTCACCTCCCTGGGCTGGATGGATCAGGAAGAAAGAGAGGAAGAAGTGTCCTCAGATGCAGGATCCTGGGCAGGAGGAGGGAGCAGGAAAGAGGGACACGCGACGGGGGGCAACTGCTGCAGATGTTGCTGTGGTCCCCCCCAGGCCTGGGCTGCAGGGAGGGGGGACAGAGAGGACACTGCAGGAGCCCCTGCAGCAGCCACCATCCTTTCCCGGTGACAAGAAGGGTCCTGGGGTTGGGTCTCTCCAGGGACTGTCCCTCTCAGTTGATGGGCTCGTACTCGGAGTAGCGTTTCCTCTGGGCAAAGAGGAGCACGCAGCCGCCCACCAGCAGCATGGCCATGGGGGTGCCCAGGGCCACAGCCATGATGGAGATGACCAGGGGGGAGAAGGTGTCCCTGGGGGGCTGCCCGAAGCCCAGCAGCGCTGACCTGCAGGAGGGGAGGAGACAAATCAGCCAATGGAGATGGGGATCAGCCCCGTCCTGGGGGTGGAACATCTGGGGCTTTCAACCCCCATAGGGTCAGATGGAGATTTCTTACTGGGATCCCCCATGGGGCAGGAGAGGGTCTCCCAGGCTCGGGGAGGGAATGAGACAATAAACTGCAAAAATTCTACAGAATCATAGGAAAACCCAAACTTTTGAAAGGAGGTAAGTTATTAAACAGAGGATCATAGAGTCATAGAATGGTTTGGGTTGGAAGGGACCTTAAAGACCACCCAGTCCCCCCCTGCCCTGGGCAGGGCCACCTCCCACCAGACCAGGTTGCTCCAAGCCCCCTCCAACCTGCCCTTGAACCCCTCCAGGGATGGGGCAGCCACAGCTTCTCGGGGCAACCTGGGCCAGGCTCTCACCACCCTCACACCAAAGAACTTCTGCCCCACATCTCAGCTCCATCTCCCCTCTTTCAGCGTCAAACCCTTTCCCCTCGTCCCATCGCTCCCCTCCCTGATCCAGCTTTCCTGGAGCCCCTTGAGGGACTGGAAGGAGCTCGAAGGTCTCCCCGGAGCCTTCTCCCCCCGGAGCAGAGGGGCCGAACCCCCCCCCCCCCACCCTGCTGGGGATGCAGCTCAGGGGGCGGGGGGCTTGCTGGGCTGCACGTTGCCAGCTCCTGTTAAGCTTCTCATCCACCAACACCCCCAAGTCCTTCTCCTCAGAGCTGCTCTCAGTCCATTCTCTGCCCACCCTGGATTTGTGAGACCCTCTAACCGGTTCCCCAAACCTCCATGAGAGCATCGTTTCACACGCGACGGCCCCTGCTCACCAGCTGAGGTAGCGCTTCTCCTGGTAAACCTCCCCGTCCTCTCCCCCGAAGGAGATGTTGATGGCGCTGACGCTGTAGGAGCTGCCCACACCCTCCCCGAAGTAGGCACGGAGGATGCTGGACGCGGGCAGGGTCCAGTTGGCCACCTGGAGGGCACCAGACCGGCACTGGATGTTGTCTTCGCGCCGGGGGCTGCGGGAGCCGTAGGCCGTCGCCTTCCACTGCAGGAAGCTGCGCGTGGAGCTGTCGTTTTGGGACTGGGCTACCAGGGAGAGCATCTGGTGGAGGGAGAGTGGCGGGTGGTGGGGTGAGGGAAGGAGAAGCTCTTCATGCCACAGCGGGGAGCCACAGGTTGCCGGGGCTGCTGGCCCTGGATCCCCGTCCCCCTCGTTCCTGCAGCAGGGGATGTCCCCAAGCCCAGCGCTCGCCCCGCGCTCACCTCGAAGATGGTGGGAGTGTACTCGTCGTCGATGGAGCGCGCAGAGCGCAGCTCCTGCACCACCCCCGTCTCCTCCACCGTGGCCACCTCCAGCGCGAAGCGGGAGCCGTTGCCCCGCGGAGCCACCCCCGCCAGGACAAACTCCACTTTCGAGCTGTTCGCCGTGTGCAGGAGGCTGGGCAGGGGCTTGTCACGGCCACCGGCCTCGTAGGCTGTCACCTGCAGGGGACACAGACCAGAGGGACAGCACGATCACCGGCTGGGACACCGAGGAGCAACGTTCTCTCTCCAGAAGGTGCTTTGGAGGTGACATTTGCTGTGTTACAGAATCACAGAATCTTCTAGGTTGGAAGGGACCTTAAAGATCATCTTGTCCAACCGTCAACCTAACTGACAAAAATAGACACCCACACAATAAACAAGGAGCATCACCATCACTAAACCATACCTCCCAGCACTACATCAACCCGTCTTTTGAACACCTCCAGGGATGGGGCCTCAACCACCTCCCTGGGCAGCCCATCCCAATGTTTGATAACCCTTTCAGTGAAAAAATTTTTCCTAATATCCAGCCTGAACCTCCCCTGGGGCAACTTGAGGCCATTTCCTCTTGTCCTGTCGCCTGTGACTTGAGAAAAGAGACCGACCCCCATCTCTCTACACCCTCCTTTCAGGGAGTTGGAGAGAGCAATAAGGTCTCCCCTCAGCCTCCTCTTCTCCAGGCTGAACAACCCCAGTTCCCTCAGCCTCTCCTTATAAGACTTATTCTCCAGACCCCTCACCAGCTTTGTTGCCCTTCTCTGGACCCGCTCCAGCACCTCAATGTCTTTTTTATGGTAGGGGGCCCAAAACTGGACACAGCACTCGAGGTGAGGCCTCACACAGTTCTCCCCACAGTGCCCCGGGGCAGTAAATACCCCCCCGGACTTACCCGGAACCCCACGCTGCCGTTGGAGAAGCTGCCGCCGGGGTCGGTGGCCGGGACCCCGGAGAACTCGGCCGTCAGGGCCGTGTGGTTCAGGGTGTGGTTGACGCTGTCCCAGGAAAAGCCCGACAGGTCGTAGGTGGGGTAGAATTGCTCCTCCAGCGCCTTGGCCTCGCTGTACTCGAACACCTGGGGAGAAGGGAGGGGAGGGAGAGGGGCCGGGAGCCATTAGCGGGAGCTGGGAACACCACCGCGTTGTGCCGCAGTCCTGCGGGATGTCACCACCCCCAGGGAGCGGTGGAGACCAGAAAAGAGCTGTCAAAAGACCAAAAAAACACCGTCAGAGCCAGAGACAACCAGGGGAGGACACTCGAGGGGCCATTTCTGCCCTGAGCAACCCTCTGCATCCCCTGGTACTGGTTTGAGCGACACAGGACTGATTTCTCCTCTAATGCTGGGGAAAACTGCACTTTTAGAAGACTCCAGCATCTGAATTTGGGAAAATATTTACTTTATCACAGCTCCGGTGGGCAAGTCTCAAGGTCTCGGTGTTTTCGAGCTCCCCAGGTGTGGGGATGAGGAGGAGCGAGACCCGGGCACTTGACCCAAGCCGCCAACAGGGTTATTTCATTCCACGAACGGCACAATCAATAGGAATTAGAAAGTTTCCCGAGGAGCTCTCTCTCTCTGAGAACTCCTTGCCCCGGTGCCGGAGCCCTGAGCCCTTCCCTCCCTCCCGAAGCCGCAGCGCTCGCAGGGTCCCACATGGGCTGTCCCTGTGGGGAGAGCGCGGCTTCTGCTGGGAATGGGCTGGGGACAGTCCTGGTGTGTTTTATACTGGTATCGGGATCAATACTGGTTCTTTTGTGTTATTAATGTTAATTATCTGGTCTTATTCTACTAAATCTGTTTGTATTTCAACCCTCTGATTTCCTTGTTTTTCCCGATTCCCCTTCCCGGGTGGGGAGGGCCCACAGGGTGAGAGAATAACTGTCTAAAGGACACTCAATTGCTGTGGGTTCCTCAGACCAGGACACACACACCCCCCACTCCCTGCCACAGGGCAGTTCTCCTGGAGCGGGGCCACCGTCCCCGGAGGTACCTTGGTGAAGACGACGGCAGCCGAGTAGACGACGCTGCTGGGGGGGTCGATCCAGATGGCGCCGGCAGGAGCCGGGGAGAGCAGCCGGGTCCAGTTGACGCGCAGGACGCTGCTCCCGCTGCCCGTGGCCACCAGCAGCACCGCGGGGGCCCCGATGCTGCTCCAGACGTAGTGCAGGGTGTCGGCGGGTCCCGCCGCCCGCACGTGAAGCAGGTTGACGGAGGAGTCATTCCAGCCGGGGTTGTACTGCATCGACACCTGCGGGGGAAGGGGGGGTCTTGGGGGGGTTCGGTCCTTCCCAGCGCAGGACAATTCCAAATTACACAGAATCCCAGACTGGTGGGGACTGGAAGGGACCTCTGGAGAGCACCCAGTCCCACCCCCTGCCCAAGCAGGGTCACCCACAGCAGGTCTCACAGGATCAAATCCAGGCGGGTTTGGAATCTCTCCGGAGAAGGAGACCCCACACCCTCTCTGGGCAGCCTCTTCCAGGGCTCTGCCACCTTTAAAGTACAGAAGTTCCTCCTCGTGTTGAGGTGGAACTTCATATAGAATCAGAGAATCACATGGGATTGGAAGGGACCTCTCTAGATCACGCAGTCCAACCCCCTGCCAGAGCAGGGCCACCCAGAGCAGGTCCCACAGGAACGTGTCCAGGTGGGTTTGGGATGTCTCCAGAGATGGAGACCCCACACCCTCTCTGGGCAGCCTCTTCCAGGGCTCTGCCATTTCCCGTGTCCCAGTTTGTCCCCGTTGTCCCTTGTCCTGTCCCCGGGCACCACTGAGAAGAGCCTGGCCCCATCCTCTTGCCCCCCCCACCCTTTAGCTCTTGCTCAGCATCGATGGGATCCCCTCTCAGTCTGCTCTTCTCCAGCTGAACAGCCCCAGGTCCCTCAGCCTTTCCTCAGCACAGAGATGCTCCAGGCCCCTCATCATCCTCGCAGCCCCCGCTGTCCCCTCTCCAGCAGTTCCCTGTCCTTCTGGAACTGGGGGACCCAGAACTGGTCCCAGTTGAGGAAACCGGTGGGACGAGGGGACAGGAGCCGCCCCGGTGCCGGAGCCCCCCCCGCGCTGCGTCCCGGCTCTTTCGCAACAGCTTCCCCGCGGCGCAGGAGCCGCTTCCCCCTCGCCCCGGCCCGGGAGAGGAGGGACGGCAGCACCGGGACGCGCGGCAGCGGGACCGTGTCCCCGGAGGCGGGTGACCCGCAGCGACAGGTTCCCCCTCCGAGCCCCGGGGGCTTGTCGCGGAGACCCGAGGAAGCCCCTCTCCCCCGGGACCCAGGGCCTTTTCCCGCCGGTAGCGGCTCCACCGGGGCCGGGCGGGCCCCGGCCCCTCCGCGGCTTCCCCCGGTGCCCCCCGCTCACCTGCCGCCCCCCGCTCCGCCCGCCCGCCGCCAGCAGCGGGAGGAGGAGGAGGAGGAAGGCGCTGGTCGCCGCCATGTTGGGAGCCCACCCGCTCACGTGGCCGCTGAGACTGCCCCCCCCGCCCCCCCCCCTTAAAGGCGCCGCGCGGGAAACTCTTAAAGGAGCCGCCGCCCTTCGGAAATTTTTTTTGGGGGGTTAAAACGACGGCGAGCACGGCTGCGGGGGGGGTCGCTCCCCGCAGCATCGACCTCGCCCGGCCCCCCCAATGAAACACACAGAGACTGAAATGAGGCAGTTTATTGTGGAGGCAGAACAGGGAAGGGGAAGTTACAGCCCCGAGACTTAAATTAAACATCAGCATCTCCCCCCAGAGGCACAACCCCCCCTCTCTCCCCGCCTTCGTGGGGGGCTTTTTTCAGACAAACTCCTTCCCCCCCCTCCCCGTGCAGCCTCAGGCCTGGGGGGGGCTCCGTCCCACTCCTCCCAGTCCCGGTGCCCAGTTCCTCCCAGCGGCTCCGCGGCCCCTCTCTCACTCCTGGGCCGGCTCCGGCGCCGGCGGCTGCTTGTTCTGCTCCTCACCCTTCTTTTTGTGCCCCGAAACGATGTCATCGATGCGGAGCAGGAGAACGGCGGTCTGGGGGAGAAAATGCACGGCCGGGCTGAGTCAGGAGCTCACAGCAAAAGGATAAAACACAATCTACCCCTTTTTCACACCAAAGAACCACCTGCCCCAATTAAATAATACAATTAAATAATAATTAAACGATTCTTGTAGCACAGGGGAGTGGAAAAGACGTGGTGCCCATCCTGGGAGCGGTCGGTGGCTCTGCACCGGCAGGGATGCCCCGTGGAGAAGGGGACATGGATTATTTCAGGAAAGGACACAGACTCCCTCCAAGCGGCCACTTTGGATCCAAAACCAGTGGCCAATGCTCAAAATGGGAGCTTTAAGCTGGGGGGAGGTGGCTGGGGCACGGCCACCCCGAGGAGCCCCAAGGGCAGGAGCTCCTGGGGACACTCATAGAATCATAGAATTGCCCAGGCCAGAAGGGACCTCCAAAGGCCATCTAGTCCAACCCCCCCGCAGTCAGCAGGGACACCCCCAACTAGACCAGGTTGCCCAGGGCCTTGTCGAGCCTCTCCTTGAGTATCTCCAGGGATGGGGCCTCAACCACCTCCCTGGGCAACCTGTCCCAGTGCTCCACCACCCTCACAGTGAAGAACCCTCTCCTCATCTCCAGTCTAAATCTGTTCCCCTCCAGCTTGAAGCTGTTTCTCCTCGTCCTGTCACTGCAGGCCTTTCTAAACAGGTTCTCCCCAGCCTTCCTGTAGCCCCCCCTCAGGTACTGGAAGGCTGCTATTAGGTCTCCCCGGAGCCTCCTCTTCTCCAGGCTGAACAACCCCAGCTCCCTCAGCCTGTCCTCGTAGCAGAGGTGCTCCATCCCCCTGATCATCCTTGTGGCCCTCCTCTGGACCCTCTCCATCAGGTCCATGTCCTTCTTATATTGAGGGCTCCAGACCTGCACACAATACTCCAGGTGAGGTCTCACTCATGGCATCCTGGCCGGTCACTGGGACATTTCTCGGTGACAGCTCCAGACCAGCCCGTCCTCGAGGGCCGAGTGACACCACAGAGAGGGAGGTGTGATGGAACGCGACAGATTTTACCCACGGGATCAAAACCAGACCCCCCGAAGGCCTGAGACAGGGGTCCCACCTCCCTCATCGCCACACACACACGCACCACAAACACCCCAGTGTGACCAGTGACATCCCCTCTCCCCAGAGAGACCCCGGGGGGGGTTCTGCACCCCATGTGTGTCCCCCCCTCACCTCCACCGCCGTTTTGTAGGTCTGCAGTTTGACTGCCAAAGGCTCCCAGATCCCCAGCTCCTTCATATCCACCAAGGCTCCGCTCTCGCCGTTCACCCCCCACGTCTGGCTGCCCTCCTGGGTGTGTTTTGCCTGGAAGCAGAGAAACAGGTCAGCAGGAGGGAGGAAAAAACCCAGCAAATGCACCCCCTGGGAACCCAAACTCAGCCTGGGGCCAGGAAACAGGAAAAAGGTTGTTAGAATTGTCTCAATTTTGGAGTTTATACAAGAACATGTGACTGAGCAACACTGGAAACACTTGATTACATCTGACGCTGGGAGATACTCTCTCTGGTGCCACCCAACCCGAACTCGAAGGAAGATCTGGATTTTGTTCACCCTCAGGGTTTTGTTTTTAAACTCCGGTCCCTCAAACAAACAACTGAATTTGGAGAATCGCAGAAGGGTTTGGGCTGGAAGGGACTTACAGACCATCCAGTCCCACACCCTGCCCTGAGCAGGAACACCTCCCACCAGACCACCATGAAAAATCCGTTTTCATGCTTTCAAATTTGGCACAAAACATCAGTAAAAACGTTTGCAGCTCAGCCAATGCAGAAAAACCCACCAACAACCCGTTTTCAAACACCTTCAAGGAACCCGTTACTTCAACACACGTTTCCTTTAACATAAAAACCTGCTGCAACTGCTAAAGAGCCCTCAACAGCCTGAGCAGCAGCGCTGCTACAGAAGGATGAGATCTGAGGAGTCCTGCTGTGAGTGACACAGGACTGATTTCTCCTCTAACGCTGGGGAAAACTGCACTTTTAGAAGACTCCAGTGTCTGAATTTGGGAAAATATTTACTTTATCACAGCTCTGGTGGGCAAGTCTCAAGGTCTCGGTGTTTTCGAGCTCCCCAGGTGTGGGGAAGAGGAGGAGCGAGACCCGGGCACTTGACCCAAGCTGCCAACAGGGTTATTTCATATCACGAACAGCACAATCAACAGGAATTAGAAAGTTTCCCGAGGATCTCTCTCTCTGAGAACTCCTTGCCCCGGTGCCGGAGCCCTGAGCCCTTCCCTCCCTCCCGAAGCCGCAGCGCTCGCAGGGTCCCACATGGGCTGTCCCTGTGGGGAGAGCGCGGCTTCTGCTGGGAATGGGCTGGGGACAGTCCTGGTGTGTTTTATATTGGTATCGGGATCAATATTGGTTCTTTTGTGTTATTAATGTTAATTATCTGGTCTTATTCTACTAAATCTGTTTGTATTTCAACCCTCTGATTTCCTTCTTTTTCCCAATTCCCCTTCCCGAGTGGGGAGGGCTCACGGGGTGAGAGAATAATTGTCTAAAGGACACTCAATTGCTGTGGGCACCTCAACCCACCCCAGCAGGACACGGCAGGAAGGGGTGACCCTCTCCAGGGCCCAGGACCTCTCCTTACCCTGAGCGAGGTGAGCACACGGATGGTGCTGGCGCCGCAGTTCTGGATCAGCGTTCGGGGAATGACCTCCAGGGCCTGGGCCACCGCGCGGTACGGCCACTGCTCCACCCCCGTCATGCCTTTGGACTTCTCCGTCAGCGCGTGGGCCACGGCCATTTCGGTGGCCCCCCCGCCTGGCACCAGCTGCGGGTCCATGAGGACATTGCGACACACCTGCATGGCGTCCTGGAGGTTGCGCTCCACCTCCTGCAACAGCAGAAAAGCAGGGGATTGTTGGTGGCAGGAACCACAGCGCCCGGCCAGCAGAGAGCACGGCCCACGCTCTGCCCACGGGTCTTCTGCAGCACAGAGTCATAGAACATCTCAAGGGACACATAAAGAACATCCGAGTCCAACTCTCAACAAACACAAAACTCCAGAAATCACAGAATCACAGACTGGTTTGGGTGGGAAGAGACCTTAAAAATTAAACATTCCCCCCCTGCCCTGGGCAGGGACACCTCCCACCAGCCCAGGTTGCTCCAAGCCCCCTCCAACCTGCCCTTGAACCCCTCCAGGGATGGGGCAGCCACAGCTTCTCTGGCCAACCTGGGCCAGGCTCTCACCACCCTCAAAATAAACAAGTTCTTCCCAATATCTAACCTAAATCTCTCCTTTTTGAGCTTCAGACCCTTCCCCCTCATCCCATCGCTCCCCTCCCTGATCCAGAGTCCCCCCCCCAGCTTTCCTGGAGCCCCTTGAGGGACTGGAAGGGGCTCCAAGGTCTCCCTGGAGCCTTCTCTTCTCCAACTCTCTCAGCCTGTCCTCCCAGCAGAGGGGCTCCAGCCCTCCCAGCATCTTCATAGCCTCTACAGGACCCGTTAAAATCCCTCTGATTTTACTGATCCCCCAGAGATCAGGCCTTTAAGCAATTAAGAAACCTGCATTTTTAGCACAAAAACCCTCTTTACTAACGCAGAGGGATCTGAGTAACTTCCCATCCAAATCCTTCCTCCAGCAGAGCAGCACAAGCATTTTTTTTCCTCCCCGTGACAGCAGACACCCCATCTGTACTGTGTCACGAGTAATATTTTCACTGTTACATTTTCAACACATTTTCTCACTTCTTCAAAGAAGCCTGAGTGGCAGTAGGACAAAATGATCATTTCCTCATTTATAGCACTTTTCCCCCTCCCGTCACTGGCCAAAAAAAACCCACCCCACTGGGCAGTGTCAACAGCAACGGAGCTTTCTTTGGTTTTGATCAAAAAATACTGAAATGTGTGTCAGAAGCTTCACCTGTGATGAAGTATTTCTGTCCTGAGACATTTCTCACTCATTTTTAAATCAAAATTTTGCCTTTGGCACAGCCCACAAGAGAAATTCTTTGTGGCTCCAGAACCCAGAGGAAACTCACGTTGGCTTCATTTGCCCCCCATTGCTCAGAGGGAAGCGATGAGTTAGTGACACCAAGGAGGTGGCCAGGACAGGAGGGGGAAGCTGAATGCACCACAACTTACTGCCAGGATCTCCTTGCTGGCTCCACGCAGAACAATGGTGCAAGCCTTGGGGTCTTTGCAGTCGGTGATGAAGGCAAAATACTCATCTCCTATTTTTTTAACTTCAAAGAGCCTGGCTCCAGTTCCCACGTCCTCCTCCCGCAGCTCGTCCGTGCGACTCACGATGCGAGCCCCGCAGGCCCTAGCACAGAAACGACACTCCAGTGAGAGGTGGACAGAGAACTGGGGAGAAAGGGCGAGATAAGAATGAAAAAACTCATGTCATGGACCACAGGAACGGGCCCCGGGAGGAGACAGCGCTCACCTGGCAATCCTGTTGTTGTCCGTCTTCCTCACCCTGCGGATCGCAGTGATGTTTGCTCTCATCAGGTAGTGCTGGGCCAAGTCTGAAACCAGGTTTGAGCAGTTTTACTGGTAAATCAGCGGCATAATAACAAATTTTGTGTGTGCTTTTGAAGTTATAAAGGGCTATGGAAAGAAAAACCTAAATGTAGCGTCTTAAACCAAGCCGAAGGCACGATTCCAGCGCAGCTTTCCATGGTTTGCCACACTCAGCCTCACTTAGATTTCCAGTTTGTTTCCAAATACGGGAAAGCAAAATATTATTGTAAATGTTCACATTCAGAAGACAACCTCAAGAAGCCCTTCAATGCCTGCACTGCAGAACTATTCCAGCACTGGAACAGGCTGCCCAGGGAGGTGGTTGAGTCACCATCCCTGGCTGTGTTTAAGAACTGTTTAGATGTGGTGTTGGGGGATATGGTGTAGGGGAGAACTTTAGAGTAGGGTTGATGGTTGGACTTGATGATCCCGAGGGTCTCTTCCAGCCTAGATGATCTATGATTCTATAATTTGCTAGAAAGCTCAAACACAAACCAAAACCAGGGTCAAAATCAGGTTTGTGGGGTTTTAGTGTCGTTTGTTTTTCCTCGTTGTGCCTGTTCACAGCACAAACCTTATCAAGATGAATTCAACACAAAGAAGGACCAGATGTTATTACCAGAAATTCCTTTCTCTGTGATGACCAGGTCCGGTTTGACTCTCATCAGGTCCTCACAGATCTGCTGGATGTACTCTTCCTCCATCTGCAGGATGCGGGCAAAGTCTTCCTCCCGTGTTATTTCAATATCGGTCTGCGCAGAAAGAGGGGTCAGTACCTCGCTGTGTTCCCCCCCCCAACCCATCACCGAGTCCTGGAGTCACCTTAACTCCTCTGATATTGCCCAGAGAAGAAAGAGTTAAGGACAACTACACAGTGAGGAACACAATTAAATAATCCATGACACTGTGTCAGTTTCACATTAGCGCTAACTGAAACACAGGAATATTTGATTCCTCAGAAGACATCACTCAGAGACACAATTCACTGCAGCTGCTTCAGATCTGAGGCTACAGGGCTTTTCCTCACTATTTTTCTACTTTTTTTCTCCACCAGGGTACTGACCCCACAGCAGAATTAGCCCAGACACGCAAAAGGTCTCAGAGGCAGAACACAAAGAGAGCCTTTTGCCACTCATGCTTGTAGCTCGCTATCTGGCTCTGGTCATTTTATTAGTCTTAAATCAAAAGCGATGGACATCTCTAACAGGATGCCCAGGAGCCAGCAATGGGCCCTGGTGGCCAAGAAGGCCAGTGGCATCATGGGGGGCATCAGGAAGAGTGTGAGCAGCAGGTGGAGGGAGGTCATCCTGCCCCTCTGCTCTGCCCTGGGGAGGCCCCAGCTGGAGCACTGGGACCAGTTCTGGGCTCCCCAGTTCCAGAAGGACAGGGAACTGCTGGAGAGGGTCCAGCAAAGGGCTACAAAGATCATGAGGGGCCTGGAGCATCTCTCTTGGGAGGAAAGGCTGAGGGACTTGGGTCTTTTGAGTCTGGAGAAGAGAAGGCTGAGGGGGGATCTGATCAACACCTATAAATCCTTCAAGGGTGGGTGTCAGGAGGATGGGGCCAGTCTTTTTTCAGTGGTGCCCAGGGACAGGACAAGAGGAAACAGGTACAAACTTGAATATAAGAAGTTCCACCTAAACATGAGGAGGAACTTCTTTACTTTGCGGGTGGCAGAGCCCTGGAAGAGGCTGCCCAGGGAGGTGGTGGAATCTGTGGAGACATTCAAACTCCACCTGGACACGTTCCTGTGGGACCTGCTCTGGGTGGCCCTGCTCTGGCAGGGGGTTGGACTAGATGATCTCTAGAGGTCCCTTCCAACCCATCATTCTGTGACTGTGTGACTTGCTGTACCTGGCTCTCTCCTTTCTTGTACTCCAGGGAACAATCCAGAAGGACGATGCGGGGATTCTTAATGAGGCGACGCATCCTGGGATGAGTGACATCTTTATTCACCATGATTCCACGCAACACACACGAGTCTTCACTAAAACCACCTGGAATCTGACAGACACAAGAAAGGGGGAAAATGAGGCAGATCAGTCCACTCCAGGAAAACCCGTATATTTGTGCTCCTGAAATTATCCATCCCTGGTCCTGAGAAGGGAAAACTCTCCCAAGGGACCACGATGCATCCAGGTGACAACCTGAGTTCATTTGCAGAAGACGCTGACTTAGAAATGGGAAACAATGGAAGAACTTGATAAAGTGCTCACATCCTATTGCCTCACAACACGTAGTTGGAAGATGGTAACTGAAACAACTTAAATGATCTTTCTGACAAATATTCTAAGAGTTGAAAAAACTGCCCCTGGATTTACTGCAAACCAAAGTATCTTCAAGGGTTATGTTTGGGGACTGCAGATCAACCGCATGGAATTCTCACCCCCTTCCTGGAACAGGTAGCTCAGAATGAGAAAGGGGCACACAGATAACAAACGGTTCAGGACGCACTCACCTTTTCTACTTTTGCATATTTTTTAATATCGATTTCCTTTCTGCCATTTTCTTCAAACTCCACAGTTTTAACAGCGTCAAGAGCGATGCTACAGGCCAGGTCAGACCAGCGGTTTATTGCCTTGGTGTTTATAGCACTCTTTATTATTTTAAGCATCATCTCTTTGTTGTTCACGTCCACTGGAGTGCTGCCACAGAGGGAAAACCAAACTGAGTGTTACTCCAGGCTACAGCCTGTTCAAAATCCCATCAAGTCCCTCTCCAATTATATTATTTGACAGTCTCTCACAGTATCCTCCTGGAGAAACTGGCTGCCCATGGCTTGGATGGGAGTACTCCACTAGGTTAAAACCTGGCTGGAGGGTTGGGCCCAGAGGGTGGTGGTGAATGGAGTTAAATCCAGTTGGTGGCCGGTCACGAGTGGTGTCCCACAGGGCTGGGTACTGGGACCTGTTCTCTTTAACATCTTTATCAATGATCTGGACAAGGGGATCGAGTGCACCCTCAGTAAGTTCGCAGATGACACCAAGCTGGGTGGCAGTGTGACCTGCTGGAGGGTAGAAAAGCTGGGATCTGGACAGGCTGGATCGATGGGCTGAGGCCAATGGGATGAGGTTCAACAAGGGCAAGTGCCAGGTCCTGCCCTTGGGTCACACCAACCCCTGCAGCGCTACAGGGTGGGGGCAGAATGGCTGGAGCTGCCTGGCAGAAAAGGACCTGGGGGTGTTGGTCGCCTGTGGGCTGAACAGGAGCCAGCAGTGTGCCCAGGTGGCCAAGAAGGCCACCAGCATCCTGGCCTGTGTCAGGAACAGCGTGGGGAGTAGGACTCGGGAGGTGATCATCCCCCCATACTGGGCACTGGTGAGGCCCCACCTCGAGGGCTGTGCCCAGTTTTGGGCCCCTCACCACAAAAAAGACATTGAGGGGCTTGAGCGCAGAGAAGGGCAAGGGAGCTGGTGAGGGGTCTGGAGTACAAGTCTTGTGAGGAGAGGCTGAGGGAGCTGGGGGGTTCAGCCTGGAGAAAAGGAGGCTGAGGGGAGACCTTCTCACTCTCTCCAACTCCCTGAAAGGAGGGTGTAGCCGGGGGGGTCGGTCTCTTCTCCCAAGGAACAGGCGATGGGACATGAGGAAACGGCCTCAAGTTGCACCAGGGGAGGTTCAAATTGGAGATTAGGAACAATTTTTACATGGAAAGGGTTATTAAGAATTGGAGGAGGCTGCTCAGGGAAGTGGCTGAGGCACCTCCCCGGAGGTGTTCAAAAGACGGGTTGACATAGTGCTTAGAGACATGGGTTAGTGATGGGGGGTTTTGTGTTTGGGTTTTGTTTGGTTTTTTTTTTTATCAGAGTTAGGTTGATGGTTGGACTAAATGATCTTAAAGTTCCCTTCCAACCTAAACAACTCAATGATTCTGTATTAAGATATTAAGTTATTTTTTATAACATAATAATAAAATATAAAGATGATCCTTCAGGGAATCATGTTAAAGCAGTACAGAAACCCCATGTCCCTTCCTCCGACTCCCACCAGCCCCCACTTACCCAATTTTCTTTAGAATACTGATCATGTCATCCAGCGCCTTACGATAAGCCCCAATGATCACAGTCGGGTGCATCTGCTGCTCCAGGAAGTGCTCAGCAACAGACAGCATCTCCCCAGCTAAAAGAAAAAACCCAAAACCATCAAAATTCCCCAGATTACAATTAACAGTCAAGACAGGAGAACACCACACCAGACAAAAGTATCTGCTCTCCACACAGAGAGCTCTAACGTCATCTATCCCTTCCTTTAGACTTAATTCTGCATATTTCAAGGGAAAGAACACAACTTTCCAAAGCAAGGACTGATCACTAAGGATCTAATGAACCCAGCATTCTCTTCAATGATCAAAAAATTAAAAAAGGATCAATTTTAGTGTTGGTAATTAACGAATATCTGTCTCATTAAGGCTTATTGGGCCCTGATGAGCAAAAAGGGCGAACTTCAGCCTTAACCCTTTAGAAAACAGCATGTCTAATTCACCCTCCTTACCCAGGATAATTACAGATGTGGTCCCATCTCCAACTTCCTCATCCTGAGTACGGCTGATCTCGATCATTGATTTTGCAGCTGGATGCTGGACTTGAATCTGTACAGGAGCAAAGGGTACAGTTTTGTTCCCGAATTCTAACGCTGAAACTTCTAGCATCGCTCAATGGAACAAATACCACAACTTTTAAGTAGTCAAAGGCGTTCTGCCCAACTATAGCAAAGATATTTCTTACTTTTTGGGACTAAAAATAAGTCCTGGTATTTCCCAATATTGTGTCTCCCACAGTTTTTCACTCATTATGATTTTTGGGATGTTATTTCAACAGCACTTGCACCAAAAAGACAACAATGATTTCTTTGTCTAATTATTTAGCACTGTAAAAGCAAACATCTTCTCATAAGGTTTTGATGCAAGCAATTATACCTACAATTACCACAAAATTTACATCAGTCTTGTAAAACCTTCATGAAAACCTACCACCCTGGGATCACACCTAGTTTTCTAAGGAGGAATAGCATTTGCTGGAAATAATTCCTCCCCAATAAACAGCCCTCTTAGTCCTGCTGTTTAGTACTTAGAATCATAGAATGGTTTGGGTTGGAAGGGACCTTAAAACTCATCCAGTTCCCCCCCTGCCCTGGGCAGGGCCACCTCCCACCAGCCCAGGTTGCTCCAAGGCCCCTCCAACCTGCCCTTGAACCCCTCCAGGGATGGGGCAGCCACAGCTTCTCGGGCCAACCTGGGCCAGGCTCTCACCACCCTCACACTAAAGAACTTCTGCCCCACATCTCAGCTCAATCTCCTCATTTTTGGTTTAAAACTGTTCCTTCTCATCCTATGGCTCCACTCCCCAAACACCATCCCTGGAGGGATCTAAAAGCCGGTGCTGAGGGACACGGGGCAGTGGTGGGTTGGTCAGTGGTGGGTTGATGGTTGATCTTGATGAACTTGGAGGTCCCCTCCAACCCAAGGAAATAGTGGAATCGCCAGAGCATCACAGAATGTTTTGGGTTGGAAGGGACCTTAAAGCTCATCCAGTTCCATCCCTTCTAGTGGAAGGGCCACCCCCCACGAGCCCAGGTTGCCCAAAGCCTCGTCCAACCTGGCCCCTCCAGGGATGGGGCAGACACAGCTTCTCAGGGCAACCTGGGCCAGGCTCTCACCACCCTCAAAATAAACAAGTTCTTCCCAATATCTAACCTAAATCTCTCCTTTTTGAGCTTCAAACCCTTCCCCCTTGTCCCATCGCTCCCCTCCCTGATCCAGAGTCCCCCCCAGCTTTCCTGGAGCCCCTTGAGGGACTGGAAGGGGCTCCAAGGTCTCCCCGGAACCTTCTCTTCTCCAGGCTGAACCCCCCCAACTCTCTCAGCCTGTCCTCCCAGCAGAGGGGCTCCAGCCCTCCCATAATCTTTGTTGACTCCACTGGACCCACTCCAAGAGCTCCATGTCCTTCCTGCGTTGAGGACTCCAAAGCTGGACACAGTACTGCACGTGCTGTCTCACGAGAGCAGAGGGGCAGGATGACCTCTCTGCTGGCTCTTGAGACACAAGATGAAATACCATAGTTCCACTGGCAGCAACGTAACGGTATCCTGCAGGATTCCAACTCACATGTTAATCAAGACAATCATTAAGGAGAAACTTACTTCTCTAAGAATAGCGTTGCCATCGTTGGTCATCACAATCCCACCCATAGGGTCCAAAAGCATCTGCAATTAAAAAAAAAAAAGGCAATATTTGCACTGACTCGTAACGTGTGCGGTGCTTCCAGTCATCACCCTGCAGCACAGGACTTGGAGGAAAACATCTTACCTTCATCATAGCTCTTGGTCCCAAACATGTTCGGATAATGTCAGCAATAGTCTAGGAGGAAGAAAAGGAGTCAGGCGATACAGGAGGGCATCAAAAAGTCTAACAAACCCATAGTCTGTACAAAACAAGCATCCACTGCAAAATTTAAGTGACCCAACGACTCCGCAGTTGCTCAGATGCAGCAGAAGTTAAGAATTGTGTGGGAATGAGAACTGAGGGATGGTAAAAGCACCAGCACCACACCAAGTTAACTACATCAGACGTCACAACTTACACACGCTCAGATTTTGCAGAGGAGGAGGTTTTCGAAGGTTAAACCACGTTCAGTTACATTGCATCTATTATTTTAACACTGAAAATTCATGTTCTACGCTTCTTCTACTCTGGATTCACCCAGACTAGAGAAAACGTGTTTCAGATCCGATTTTCCCCCTTCAATATATAAATACGTGTGTATATATATACACAAATACGCACTATAAAAAAAAAAGAAAAGACTCAAAATAGCCTGACATGAGAAGATGGTACCTTAGCAGCAGTGATGTTTCCAGTCTGGACTTTTCTTCCAGACTCACGTTTCACATTCTGACCTAAAGGACATAGAAAAAAACACAAAATATTAAAGCACAAATATAAATTTCATCTGATCTTACTAAGAAACCCAAGCCTGAAACAGTGCATTGAAGATACCCTCTCAGTCACACACACTTGATACATGACCAGTTGTAAATTAAGTTTACAATATAAATACCACAGCCACTACAGGAAAGGATATTTGTAGAAGAACGTCAGTGAAAACGTTCTTTATTACAACAGAATTCCTATAAAGCATCACAATTCAACTGAGAAAAAAAAAAAAACTTTGCAACCCTGAAATGTAACCCATTGCCCCAAAAAAAGCAAACAGCCATCTCTCACTAGAATCTGCACCATCCCACAAAGCCTAGGAATTGCTGCACTACAGTTTTCAGTCAGAAAAAAAACTTACAGATTCTCACACACAGTAAGTTAAAGACTCGTTTAAAATTAGTGAGGGGGGGGGGGGGGGGG
>NW_015091373.1:684850-685866 GCF_001431845.1 Calidris pugnax | reverse complement strand
CTCTTCTCCCAAGGAACAGGCGATAGGACAAAAGGGAACAGCCTCAACTTGCCCCAGGGGAGGTTTAGGATGAATATTGGGAAAAACTCCTTCACCCAAAGGGTTGTCAGACACTGGAAGAGGCTGCCCAGGGCAGTGGGGGAGTCGCCATCCCTGGAGGGATTTAAAAGCCAGGCAGACGTGGTGCTGAGGGCCACGGGTCAGTGGGGTTTGGGCAGGGTTGGGTCAGTGGTTGGATTCCATGATCTGAAAGGTCCCTCCCAACCTCAGTGATTGGGGTCACTTGGCCTCTGGCACATGGGGGTGAGCGGCCACTGCAGCCCCACGGGCCCACAACCGCCTTTGGGGACCACCTGTCAAAAGGGTCTGCCCCAAAGACCCTCTAGGCTTGGTGCTGCTTTGCTGTTATTGCGAGCCCAGACTGGATGAGCACTGATTTACCTCAGGAATGGATGCTCACGCCTATAGACTTATAAAACAGAACAAAAGAAAGCACCAGTAAAAGCAGCAGCGGGAATAAGGCCCGCAGGCTTTCAGCTGAGGGGACCCGGGCTCCAGGCGAAGAGAGGAGAAGGACAAAGCCAAGCAGAAGACCCCTGGGAACGGCTCGCATTGGAGGGCGGCGAGAGAAGCACGAAGCACAAGGGGTTCAAACGGGAGCGGACAAAGCACGGCGCTGGGAAAACCTGAGGGGAAACCAGCCGGGAGCGGCGGGGAGAGGCTGCAGGAGGAGCGGGGGCTCCGCTGCCCCGGGGGGACACAGCCCGCTACGGCCGAGGGGAGAGAGCCTGGGGGCACCGAGAAAAGGCGGAGAAGGGAGAGCTGCTCGGGGCGCGCCGGGGCCCGCGGACCCCCCGGAGAAGAGGGGGGAGCCGGCCCGACCCGGGGGTCTGTGAGGGAGGGGAACCAACATGGCGGCGGGGAAGGCCAGAAGGAGAGAGGGACCCCTCCCCTCGCTCTCCCAGCCCCGGGAGCGCCCCCCCCCCCCCGCCCCCGCGGGCCACCCCGGCGGGCGG
>NW_015091373.1:637767-684661 GCF_001431845.1 Calidris pugnax | reverse complement strand
CCACCGCCCCGGGAGGCCAAGCCAGGCGGCGGCGACACTCACTGAGGACGAGGACGGGGCGCGGGCCCATCATCGCGGCGGCGGCGGGAGCGCGGAACCTTCTGGAGCCGGAGAGGGTGGGGCGGCCACTCCCAGAACTGCCGCCTCACGCTGCGCGACATCCTACCCCGCCTCCCCCCCGCCAACCACCAATCCCGACCCGACCCGCCGGCCCGACGTCCAATAGCAGGCGTTACTCCGCCTCCTCCTCCTCCTCGGTGCTCCCAGCAAGTTCGGGTGAGGAGCAGCGGTCCCAGCGCATGGGGCCGCGGCGCGTTGGGACTGCGCATGCGCAGACTGCCGGCGCTGGGCCCACGGAGAATGCGGGGGGGAAGCTTCGCACATGGGCAAAGGGAGGGACACTCTCGTGCCGCGCTCCCCTTTCCAAGTGGAAATACCGGAGCTGAATTCATCGTCTTCACAGGCGAGCTAAGAGGCAGGTCGGGGTCTCTGAGAACGGTGTTCGGAAGGGAAGCTGTTAATAGCTCCCCCCCCTTCCCGTCAGCTCTGTGGTCTCGCCCGCGCCGCGGTGCACCATGGGAGTGGCGGGCTGCCGCCAGGCACGCTGGGAGTGGTAGTTCCCGAGGCGCCGGCAGAGGCTCCTCCTCACCGCGGTACCGCCGCCCCGGAGGCTGGAACGGGGCTGTCTGAAGGGATCCGGGACCTTCCCGGTGCCACAGGGGCTCTGGTGTCCCCTCAGAGCGGGGCTCCACGGCCTGTAGCCTCAGGCATCCCCGCAGGAGCCGTGTCTGGAGGGTTGGTCAGGCCCGCCCGGTTGTTCAGTGTTAAATATGGGGAGAGACGGGCTGAGAGAGTTGGGGGGTTCAGCCTGGAGAAAAGAAGGCTCCGCGGAGACCTTGGAGCCTCTTCCAGTCCCTCAAGGGGCTCCAGGAAAGCTGGGGGGGGGGACTCTGGGATGAGAGAGGGGAGCCCTAGGAGGAGGGGGAAGGGTTGGACACTGAAAGAGGGGAGATGGAGCTGAGATGTGGGGCAGAAGTTCTTTGGTGTGAGGGGGGTGAGAGCCTGGCCCAGGTTGCCCCAAGAAGCTGTGGCTGCCCCATCCCTGGAGGGGTTCAAGGGCAGGTTGGAGGGGGCTTGGTGCAACCTGGGCTGGTGGGAGGTGTCCCTGCCCAGAGCAGGGGGGGGAATGTTTAATTTTTAAGGTCTCTTCCAACCCAAACCAGTCTGTGATTCTATAAAAACCAATAATAAGTCTTCATCTTCCTCTCTGAGAGCTCTCTCCCAGCTCACGTTAGCCAGTAAGAAAAACACAGAGAAGAAGGTTGGGTGCATTAACCCCCAGCAGCCAACTGCTGCTTGAGGAATGTGCTTTGCAGAGAAGTTTAAGCCTCTTCTTTGTCATAGAATGGAATCATAGGATCGTCCAGGCCAGAAGGGACCTCCAAAGGTCATCTAGTCCCACCTCCCCGCAGTCAGCAGGGACACCCCCAACTAGACCAGGTTGCCCAGGGCCTCGTCGAGCCTCACCTTGAATATCTCCAGGGATGGGGCCTTGACCACCTCCCTGGGCCCCCGGTTACGGTGTTCCGCTATCCACACAGTGAAGAACCCTCTCCTAATCTCCAGTCTAAATCTGTTCCCCTCCAGCTTAAAGCCATTGCCCCTTGTCCTGTCACTGCAGGCCTTTGTAAACAGGCTCTCCCCAGCCTTCCTGTAGCCCCCCCTCAGGTACTGGAAGGCCACTGTTAGGTCTCCCCGGAGCCTCCTCTTCTCCAGGCTGAACAACCCCAGCTCCCTCAGCCTGTCCTTGTAGCAGAGGTGCTCCAACCCCCTGAGCATTTTAGGGGCCCTCCTCTGGACCTGCCCCATCAAGTCCATGTCCTTCCTGTATTGAGAGCTCCAGACCTGCACAGAGCACTCCAGGTGGGGTCTCACCAGAGCAAAGTGGCAGAATCACCTCTGTGGATCTGCCAGCAACACTTCTTTTGATGCAACCCAATAGCTCAATGTCAGTAGCTCAAAGCTTCCAAGGCCAAGGACAGGTGTTTTCTCAGTGTTGAGTGATGGGGTCCTACTCAATCCTGGCATTGTAGCAAAACCTGCTGGGGTGTGGAGGTCATTCTCCCTCTCTGCTCTGCCATGGGGAGGCCACAGCTGGAGCACTGGGACCAGTTCTGGGCCCCCCAGTTCCAGAAGGACAGGGAACTGCTGGAGAGAGTCCAGCGGAGGCTGCGAGGATGATGAGGGGCTGGAGCATCTCTGTGCTGAGGAAAGGCTGAGGGACCTGGGGCTGTTCAGCTGGAGAAGAGCAGACTGAGAGGGGATCCCATCGATGCTGAGCAAGAGCTAAAGGGTGAGGGGGCAAGAGGATGGGGCCAGGCTCTTCTCAGGGGTGCCCGGGGACAGGACAAGGGACAATGGGGACAAACTGGGACATGGGAAATGACCGTGAGGGTGGCAGAGCTCTGGAAGAGGCTGCCCAGAGAGGGTGTGGGGTCTCCTTCTGTGTGGAGATTCCAAACCTGCCTGGATTTGATCCTGTGGGACCTGCTGTGGGTGACCCTGCTTGGGCAGGGGGTGGGACTGGATGATCTCCAGAGGTCCCTTCTAGTCCCACCAGTCTGGGATGCTGTGGGAGAGAAGTCCAGCCCATGATTTCGCTGCCTCAGTGACTGGTGGCTGACACTGATTTAAGCTCTGCGATGCTTTCCAGAGTCTCCAGCTTGGATCCCAGAACGAGAAGAGTGAGTGCGTGGGGAGCTGATGGCAAAGACCGGGAATGGAGAACTTCAGTAAAAGAACGAGTATGAGGTGGTGCATGGAGCCAGCGGCTGGAGCCCTGGAGAGGTGGATTCACAGGCTGCTCACTGGTGTGTGTGAGGAGGAAGAGGAGCTCTGGGGTGTGGGTCTGTTCCCACAAACTGGCAGATAAAACTTTCTAAGACTCAATTGAAAGTTCAGAAAGCAGGCATTCTTTGTTGCAGCACCAGGTGCTCCTCCTGTTGTGCACTGTTGTCTAATTAAGTTTATACACAACAGGTATACATATTCAATGCAATTCCAAGAAAATATTAGCATATTCATTACATTTCTGATCATTCATTTACATATAATAATAAGCTTTGGGGCATTCGTAGTTGTGCCTTCTGGTGGTTCTCATTTTGACTGAGGGTCATTTCTTCTTCAATCTTCATCTTCTTCACCTGGCCTTTGGCTCACTTTTCATGTTGGCAAAACATTCTAACTGCTTAATTGTTCATTAAAACTAATGATCTCCCAGCTACCACCTGTTGGTCAGACAACGTCCATATTTATTGCATCCCTGTCTTAGGTCACCATGTTCTCAGGGCCACAGACATCCTTTCTTATCTTACTAAGTCCTCGAAACCATTTGGGGTGGTTACTAAAATAGGTACATTTCTTTTCTAAAAGAAGATTCTCTACAGTTTAACCACTTATAAACTACATAAAACCTGCCTGAGGTATCAGTCTGGGGCCCTCCTCCCCCCAGGGTTCTGCAGGAGACACACGGGAAGAGGTGACCCCTCCAGGCTTCCTCCAGCGCCAAGCGTGGTGCCCAGTGCCTTTCTGTTTTGCTACTGGTTTTGGAACAGGGAGGTCAGGACGTTTCCTAATCTGCTGGAAACAGACGGGTGGAGCCTCTCTGCTGCAGGGTTAGTTAAGCCCAACACCCCTACACATGAAGGTATTGGAGCTGGGACTGTTTAGTTTGAGGAAGAGGAGGCTGAGGGGAGACCTCATCACTCTGTACAACTACTTGAAAGGACACTGTAGAGAGGTTGGTGCTGGTCTCCCAGGTAATTAGTGATAGAAGAAGAAGCTTCTAGCTTCAACAGGGTAGGTTTAAACTGAACATTAGGAAAGAGTTCTTCACAGAAAGAGTAGTCAGACACTGGAATAGGCTGCCCAGGGAGGTGGTTGAGTCCCCATCCCTGGATGTGTTTAAGGGATGTTTCGATGGCGTACTGAGGGATATGGTGTAGGAGAGGACTTTGTAGAGTAGGGGAGATGGTTGGACTCGATGATCCCAAGGGTCTTTTCCAACCTAAATGATTCTATGATTCTATAGTTTTGGCCTCTGTGCGCTTGGAGAGGCATCCCACCTGATGTTTGAGGAATTTAACCCAGATTCTTCTGCCTGCTCTCATTCTCTTCTCCCCCATCACTCCACGGAGCCTCTATGCAGTTGGCAGGGCTGGTGAGCTGGGAAGAGCTGCTGGCCATCTTCCTCCTGTGCCTGCTACTACTCCTCGAGGTGCTGCTCTTCCTCGAGGTGCTCCTCCGAGCCATGATGGTCATGGGGCTTCTGATCTACGTGCTCCTCACTAACTGAAGCAAAGTGGGGAGGACACCTCTTATTCCCCCCCAGAGGTCTTCAAGAAGGAGACAAGAGGAGAATCACACCGACCTCAAGAAGAGATGGAGGGAGCCGTGAGCAGCAGTCAGAGGAGGGGAGGTATGGCCGCCTTCTGGCTTCCCACGTTCCGTCCTTGCTTGGCAGCTTTGTCATCTTCTGTCCCAAAGAGAGAGCCCCCAGCAAACCCAAATCACAGCTCCGGGCCACTCGTCCCCTTCTGCCTAAGAGGGGACTGAGTCCTGGTGTAAACACCCGCCGTGTGTGCGCTGGTGAGTGTGCACAGACACACACTCACTCTGTCGGGCGCTTCCTCCTCCTTCAGGCTAGACCCTCACTTTCCCGCAGCAGAGTCTCAGGCATCAGATTTTATAAAATAATTAATGTAACTGGAAGGTACAGCAGCAAGGACAGCCCGGGCTGGGTGCCTCCAAAGAGGGACCCTGATCAAAGGAATCCCTGGGCAATGATGTCCTTGTGACCCACACACCCGTCTCTCAGGTGTCTTTTAGTCTGGGATTTTTGGCCTGGGGTCTTCTAACATCAAAACAGGTTCTTTTCTTGTGTCCAGGGAGGCTCTTACCTTCTTGATTTGCAGCTTCAGCTGGGGGCTGGAGCCCCCTTATCACCCGTTTTATGCTCCCGTGCACCAGCCCTTGCTGGCAGAACGTGGGGAATTGAAGAGTCCCAGACTCGGGAAAAACCCTACTAAAACATCAGAGAACTGGCCATGTGACAGAACTCAAAGTTGTCATTAATGGAGCTGGGTCGAGTTGGAGGCCTGTGACCAGTAGTGTCCCCCGGGGTCAATACTTGGTCCAGTCCTGTTCAACATATTCATCAATGGCCTGGACGAGGGGACAGAGTGTCCCCTCAACAAGTTGGCTGATGGTACCAAACTGGGAGGGCTGGGCGACTCTCCAGAGGGCTGTGCTGCCATCCAGAGAGACCTGGAGAGGCTGGAGAGCTGGGCAGAGAAGAACCTCGTGAGGTTCGACAAGGGGAAGTGTAGGGTCCTGCACCTGGGACAGAAGAACCCCAGGCACCAGTATCAGTTAGGGGTGGACCTGCTGGAAAGCACTTCTGAGGAGAAGGATCTGGGGGTCCTGGTGGCCACTAAACTCTCCAGGAGCCAGCAATGGGCCCTGGTGGCCAAGAGGCCAATGGGATCCTGGGCTGCGGAGGGAAGAGTGTGGCCAGGAGGTGGAGGGAGGTCATTCTCCCCCTCTGCTCTGCACTGGGGAGGCCACAACTGGAATCCTGCGTCTGGGCAGCCCTGCTTTGGCTGGGGAGTGGGACCAGGGGATCTCTAGAAGGTCCCTTCCAACTCTCACAATTCCCTGATTCCATGAGCGATATCAACATTTCTCCCGTATTAAAACAACAAACCCAGCCCTGCACCAGCTGGGGAATTACTAAGAGAAATAACTCTATTGCGGCCTAAAGGCTTCAGCAGATCCCGCTGCTCCTGCCAAACGAAGGCAAACAGCACAGATCAGGCCAATTAGATTCTTCTAATTAAAACCTACTTATTTGCAGTGAATAACTAATATCCCTCAAGAGGATTCTCCCCTGGGGCTGTGGGGCAGGGCGGGGTGCAGGTGGCAGCGCCCTACCTTCTCCCCCGGAGTGTTTATAACCGGTATTTTGGGCTAAAAGCCGGCGTTTTACAGGAAAAGGGTTGAACCCTGTGCCGCGGGGCAGCCCTAGGGCAGGCGGCAGCGGCGCGCTCTGCGCATGCGCGGAGTCCGGCACCCCCCCAACAGACTACACTTCCCAGCGTGCCCCGGGGCACCGCCCAGGCGCCATCTTGCGGCCTGAGGTGCTTCCGCTCCCTCTGCGCTGACTCTGCCTTCCGCTGGGCGCCGCGGGGCCGGCACGGTGAGGGGCCGGGACCGGGACCGGGACCGGGACCGGGACCGGGACGGTCGTGGGGCTGGGGGCTCCCCGGGGAGCATCGGTGAAGTGGGGGGGGGAACCCGGTGGCGCGTCTCCCGGTTTGCGGTGGGGGGAGCCCGGGTCTGCGGGGGCCGCTGAGGAGACGAGAGGGAGCGGGCGGCGCGGCGGGAGCGCTGGCGGCCGGGCCTTCCCCCGCGGGCGGCGCTTTGCTGAGGGGCATCTCCGAGCTCCGCCGGGCTGTGGGGATGTGGGGGGAGCCCTGGGGCTGTTCGGCTGGAGCAGAGCAGACTGAGAGGGGATCCCATCGATGCTGAGCAAGAGCTAAAGGGTGGGGGGGGGAAGAGGATGGGGCCAGGCTCTTCTCAGCGGTGCCCGGGGACAGGACAAGGGACAACGGGCACCGGGGGGCGCTGAGGAGGCGAGAGGGAGCGGGCGGCGCGGCGGGAGCGCTGGCGGCCGGGCCTTCCCCCGCGGGCGGCGCTTTGCTGAGGGGCATCTCCGAGCTCCGCCGGGCTGTGGGGATGTGGGGGGAGCCCTGGGGCTGTTCGGCTGGAGCAGAGCAGACTGAGAGGGGATCCCATCGATGCTGAGCAAGAGCTAAAGGGTGGGGGGGGGAAGAGGATGGGGCCAGGCTCTTCTCAGCGGTGCCCGGGGACAGGACAAGGGACAACGGGCACAAACTGGGACACGGGAAATGACCGTGAGGGTGGCAGAGCTCTGGAAGAGGCTGCCCAGAGAGGGTGTGGGGTCTCCTGTGTGGAGATTCCAAACCTGCCTGGATTTGATCCTGTGGGACCTGCTGTGGGTGACCCTGCTTGGGCCGGGGTGGGACTGGGTGGTCTCCAGAGGTCCCTTCCAGCCCGGGATGCTGTGGGAGAGAAGCCCAGGGTGGAAATGGTGGTGTGACGAAGGAAGTGTCCCCTGGCACACAGAGTCAGGCTCTGACACAAGAGCAGGTTTTGCGTTTAAAAGCTTTAACAAGTTTCGTGATGGGCTGCACCTCTAACAGGCCATGCGGCCCCTCAGCAGGGCAGCTCCAGGGATGCCGGGCTGAGGGAAACTGGGACACGTGGCCCGGAGCAGGGATTCTGGGGGAGAGGCCGCTGGAGGGAGTTGGTGGTTCCTCGGTGGCTGGAAATGGGAAAGAACAACAAACGTTGGAAATGAGGAGTTAGTACTTAGTGGGAAGAACAGAGAATTTGATGGGGGGGAGAACTAATTCTGTTTAAGAATTAACTGTTAATTGCTAAAACTGGTGAAACCACTAATTGCCGAAGCTTTTGCTCTGAAAGTTACTAGAAGAGGCTGATGAAGACTTTTGCCGGTTACTGAGGTGTGATAATGGGGAGTGGTAGCTGCTGGGGCTTTGAGAAGGGAGAAAACCGTTGCCTTTTCTCCACTCCTCTGGTCTGGGCCGGTGCTGGGCCACTGCTCACGTCCCTGCAGGGAACCGCACGGGTGTCTCAGGGTGTCACAGACTTGTGTGGAGCCAAGGCAGCTTTCTGCCAGCTTGGGAAAATCCTTTATCAACACTGAATTGTCCAGCTGTTCATGTCTCACAACGCATGAATCCACAAACGGTCTTGTTTAGTTGTCCTGTTCCTGTTCTTTTTGCATTTAAATCCTCAATGACACTCTGTTCTCTGCTCCTTCTAGATGAAGCTCCTGATTCTTGCTGCGTTTGCCCTGTTTTCCGTGGCCCGCTGTGAGGAGGGCGCCAGGCTCCTGGCCTCCAAGTCTCTGCTGAACAGATACGCGGTGGAGGGCAAGGACCTGACCCTGCAGTACAACATTTACAATGTTGGCTCCAGGTAAGCCACGTCCCGGCTGTGAATTCAAACGTTACATGTGTGTGTCTGTGGGGTATGAAGCTATTTCTACGCTCCCTGACGTGCTTTAACCTTTGCTCCCCCCATCTCTGAGCTTCCCACCGCCGCCTGAAGGTCTGACACTGCAGTTTGCCTTTTTCTTCCTATTCCGTTGTCCCCACTTTTCCCTCTTTCCTGCTTTCACCTCGTGGCTGCTCCAGCTGTTGGCACAGTGTGGTGTGGTTCCTCCTGTGTCTCTGCTCCCCCTTCACGCACTTCACTTTCTTGGCTTTGTGAGCTCTTTTTTCACACGTGGTTTCCTGTCTTTTTTGCAGTTTCTCTGGCCTTTGCTGTCTTCTTTCTGCAGTCTCCCTGTAATACACCTTGACTCTCCCCCAGATCTTCTCTTGGTGATTTTTCTGTTTCAAAAATCAGTTCTTCCAGCTATTGAATCGTCCCTCTTTGGTGCAGTCCCCCGTGGGCAGATTGCCAAGTCTAAGGTTCTCTTTTCATCCCTCTCTTTGTTGTGTTTAGTGCTGCTTTAGACGTGGAGCTGTCGGATGATTCCTTCCCCCCCGAAGACTTTGGCATCGTCTCTGGGATGCTCAACGTCAAGTGGGACAGGATCGCTCCGTATCTTTTCATGTTTCTAAAAGTCTCCCAATGCTCCTCCTTACCCCTCGGCATCCTGTAGCTCCCCTCCCTTGGTTCCTTGTCGCTGGAATTCCAGCCTGCCAGGCCCTGGGCAGGGGATTGAACACAAACCTCTGTTCCCCTCCAAGATGTGGTGTAAAAAAGGTTCCTTGCAAGCAGGGCTGGATCCCTTTGTCCACCTGGGCAGGAGCTGGATCAGCCTGGGATGGGGCTGGACGTCTGTGACCACAGAGGACTCAGCAGCAGGACTGACTTTTCCACCTGGGTTGAGACTCTTCTTTCTCATGGCTTTTCTTTCTTTGATGAAATGCCAACTATTTTCCTTAACTCCCGCCTCTCAGAGCGAGTAACGTGTCCCACACCGTGGTCCTGCGGCCTCTCAAAGCCGGTTACTTCAACTTCACCTCCGCCACCATCACATACCTGGCGCAGGAGGGCGGGCAGGTTGTGGTGAGTTAACTATTTATAAGAATCTTGCCCCAAAATCACCAGCAGATACACCCGACTCTGCTCTTTGAGCTGCTTTGTTAGGGGGTGATCATAGAATCATAGAATGGTTAGAGTTGGGAGGGACCTTAAAGATCATTGAGTTCCAACCCCCCTGCCCTGGGCAGGGCCACCTCCCACCACACCAGGTTGCTCCAAGCCCCCTCCAACCTGCCCTTGAACCCCTCCAGGGATGGGGCAGCCACAGCTTCCCAGGGCAACCTGTTCCAGTGCTTCACCACCCACCCTCACAGTAAAGAATTTCTTTCTGGTATCTAATCTAGATCTCCCCTCTTCCAGTTTAAAACCATTACCCCTTGTCCTGTCACTACAATTCCTAACAAAGAGTCCTTTGCCAGCTCTCCTGTAGGTTCCCTTCAGATATTGGAAGGGATGTGTGTCCCTGTGCTCTTCTGCACAGGCTCTGTTGCAAGAAGAATAAGTGGCAAAAAAAATATTTATTATCTTTTTCCCTGCCTTTTTCAGGTTGGTTTCACTAGTGCTCCTGGGCAGGGAGGGATCTTGGCGCAGCGGGAGTTTGACAGGAGGTTCTCCCCGCACTTCGTAAGTACCTTCCAGCTGGTAGCTGAGGTTGGGCCACGCGGTCGCTGCGGTGCAGCACAGGGGGTCTCTCTGTAGTTTGTGCTACAGCTGCAGGGTTTGGTTTTTGCTACCGTCACCTGGAGAACTCCAACATGGACTCCAATTAATCCGTATCCCAGAAAAAACAAGAGTTTTCATCCCACTTAGCTCTGTGGAAGAGCTGGCCCCATGGGATTTGAGCCAAAAGCTTTCAGAGTAGAAGACCTGAAGATAAGACTCCCCTGAACGTGGCTGGGTTTGACTTCTTTCTAACGATTTCTCTTTCTAGCTGGACTGGGCAGCATTTGGCGTGATGACCCTGCCCTCCATCGGGATCCCGCTGCTGCTGTGGTACTCGAGCAAGAGGAAGTACGACACCCCCAAGACCAAAAAGAACTGAGTAAAATCAAATGCCACCGGCACCCCAGAGCTCAGGAAAGAATGAACATTGGCCCCCCCCAGAGCAGCGGGTGCTTTGGGATCAGCAACAGCCACCCCTCAAGGCGCTGCCTGGGCTGGAGGAGGGAATTGATGGCTTCCCTGGTAGAGACCTGTTGTCTTCTACGTTTTAAAAAGCAAATAAGCAAACAAAAAAAAAAAGCAACCCAACTGAAAATCCCAAGACTTGAGACATGTGTGGAAGGAGCTCTGTCCAGTGACAAAACCAGGGCTCCTTGTGACGGAGGTTCGTCGGAGCTGTGGCTTTGCTGGGAGGTCCCCGTCGATGCTCCTTCTCTAGGAGGTGGCCTTGTGCTTCGGTGAGCAGTTAATTGCCGTGTTTCTGTCCTTTCTGGTTGCTCTGTTGCGGGTTGGGGTGTGTTGAGGTACTGAGGATTTTGTAATAAAATGAACACCGTGAAAGAAGCTTGTCTGTCTTTTACCAGGGAGTCCTGGAGGCACCTGGTTGCCTTCAGCAGCAGCTCATGGGCACACAGGGAGTAAAATACATCACTGTGTTACCAATAAAATACATGGAAGAAGGAAAGAAGGGCCCAGAAGGCGTCGTATCTTGAACCAGCTTTCCCGGTGGCTGCAAGCCCTAGTAGGAGATTTCTCCTCCCAGCCATAAATAAGTGCTGTGGCTGTGTGTTGGGCATCAATTTGTGCTTTTCCTGTGGGGGGGTGGTGGCTCAATAAGGACCTGCAGGTGCTGAGAGTCAGAATTACACAGAATCACAGAATGATACAGGGTTGGAAGGGACCTCTGGAGATCATCTAGCCCAACGCCCTACCAAAGCAGATCCACCTAGACCAGGCCCCACAGGAACGTGTCCAGGAGGGTTTTGAACATCTGGAGATGGAGACCCCACCACCTTCCTGGGCAGCCTCTTCCAGGGCTCTGCCACCCTCACAGGAAAGAAGTTCCTCCTTGTGTTTAGGTGGAACTTCTTATATTCAAATTTGTGCCCATTTCCTCTTGTCCTGTCACTGGGCACCACTGAAAAAAGACACCCACCCTTAAGTATTTATAGGTGTTGATCAGGACCCCCCCCCTCAATCTTCTCCAGACTCAAAAGCCCCATGTCCCTCAGCCTTTCCTCCCAAGAGATGCTCCAGGCCCCTCAGCATCTCTGTAGCCTCTGCTGTCCCCTCTCCAGCAGTTCCCTGTCCTTCTGGAACTGGGGAGCCCAGAACTGGTCCTGTTCCTCCAGATGGGGCCTCCCCAGGGCAGAGCAGAGAGGCAGGATAAACTCCCACCACCTGCTGCTCACTCTCTTCTTGATGTACCCCCAGGGCCTTCTTGGCCACAAGGCTATTTCCCCACCACATTTCCCCGCGGTGCCAAGCAGAAGGTTCTATGGCCACACTGGTTTACGTTTCCACACTGTCACCTGCACAATGCTGGTCACTGCTGACAAGGCTCGGGGATTTCTTTTAAAGCTCTTTGATTCCTGTTGACATCTCTCACAGATTGAACATCGCCCTTAACAACATCCCGCTGGGGGCGCCAGAAAGCAAGAGAAAATCAAAAGACATGGACAAACAGCAGCTTCCCACCCAAGCTCTAACGGCCTCATCTCTTATTTACAACGGGAAACAAACCAAACCAGCGGTTAGGTGGGAGTGTCGACCTGCTGGAGGGTAGAGAGGCTTTGCACAGGGATCTGGACAGGCTGGATGGATGGGCTGAGGCCAATGGGATGAGGTTCAACAAGGCCAAGTGCCAGGTCCTGCCCTTGGGTCACACCAACCCCCTGCAGCGCTACAGGCTGGGGGCAGAATGGCTGGAGCTGCCTGGCAGAAAAGGACCTGGGGGTGTTGGTGGCCTGTGGGCTGAACAGGAGCCAGCAGGGTGCCCAGGTGGCCAAGAAGGCCACCAGCATCCTGGCCTGTGTCAGGAGCAGTGTGGTGAGCAGGACTCGGGAGGTGATCGTCCCCCCATACTGGGCACTAGTGAGGCCCCACCTTGAGGGCTGTGTCCGGTTTTGGGCCCCTTCCCACAAAAAAAGACATTGAGGGGCTGGAGCAGGTCCAGAGAAGGGCAACAAAGCTGGTGAGGGGTCTGGAGAGTAAGTAAGTCTTATGAGGAGAGGCTGAGGGAGCTGGGGGTGTTCAGCCTGGAGAAGAGGAGGCTGAGGGGAGACCTTCTCGCTCTCTCCAACTCCCTGAAGGGAGGGTGTAGCCAGGGGGGGTCGGTCTCTTCTCCCAAGGAACAGGTGATGGGACAAGAGGAAATGGCCTCAAGTTGCACCAGGGGGAGGTTCAGATTGGAGATTAGGAACAATTTTTACATGGAAAGGGTTGTTAAGAATTGGAGGAGGCTGCTCAGGGAAGTGGCTGAGGCACCTCCCTGGACAGAACAATTTTTACATGGAAAGGGTTATTAAGAATTGGAGGAGGCTGCTCAGGGAAGTGGCTGAGGCACCTCCCTGGACATGTTCAAAAGACGGGTTGACGTAGTGCTTAGAGACACGGGTTAGTGATGGGGGGTTTTGTTTGTTTGTGGGATTTTTTGGTTTTTTGTTTTTTTAATCAGAGGTAGGTTGATGGTTGGACTAAATGATCTTAAAGTTCCCTTCCAACCTATGATTCTATGATTCTATGATACAAGACCAAATATGCAAACTCCCATATATAAAGGGAGTTCTTCCCAAGGCTTTTCATAGAATCATAGAATGGTCTGGGCCGGAAGGGACCTCCAAAGGTCATCTAGTCCCACCTCCCCGCAGTCAGCAGGGACACCCCCAACTAGACCAGGTTGCCCAGGGCCTCGTTGAGCCTCACCTTGAATATCTCCAGGGATGGGGCCTCAACCACCTCCCTGGGCAACCTGTTCCAGTGCTCCACCACCCTCCCAGTGAAGAACCCTCTCCTAATCTCCAGTCTAAATCTGTTCCCCTCCAGCTTGAAGCCATTGCCCCTTGTCCTGTCACTGCAGGCCTTTGGAAACAGGCTCTCCCCAGCCTTCCTGTAGCCCCCCCTCAGGTACTGGAAGGCCACTGTTAGGTCTCCCCAGAGCCTCCTCTTCTCCAGGCAGTTCCCTGTCCTTCTGGAACTGGGGAGCCCAGAACTGGTCCCAGTGCTCCAGCTGGGGCCTCCCCAGGGCAGAGCAGAGGGGCAGGATGACCTCCCTCCACCTGCTGCTCACACTCTTCCTGATGCCCCCCAGGATGCCATTGGCCTTCTTCGCCACCAGGGCCCATTGCTGGCTCCTGGTCATCCTATTGTCCACCAGGACTCCCAGGTTTTTCTCCTCTGAGCTGCTCTCCAGCAGGTCACCCCCAACCTGTCCTGGTGCAGGGGGTTATTCCTCCCCAGACGCAGTACCCTACACTTGCCTTTGTTGAAGTTCATCATGTTCCTCTCTGCCCAACTCTCCAGCCTGTCCAGGTCTCTCTGGATGGTGGCACAGCCTTCTGGTGTGTCAGCCACCCCTCCCAGTTTTGTATCATCAGCAAACTTGCTGAGGGGACATTCCATCCCTTCATGCAGGTCATCGATGAATATATTGAAGAGGACTGGACACAGTGCTGACCCCTGGGGAACACCACTTGTTATGGACCTCCAACTAGATTCTGTGCCCTCAATCATGACCTTCTGAGCTCTGTCTTTCAGGCAGTTTTCTGTCCACCTCACTGTCCATCCTTCTAACCCACACTTCCTAAGCTTACCTATAAGGATGCAGTGGGAGACCGTGTCAAAAGCCTTGCTGAAGTCAAGGTGGACAACATCCAAAATTCTGATTTTTTCAGTAGAAATAATGGTCATCTGCATCATATGGCATAGAATACGAGTGATTTTCTTTGGAATCAGTTTAAATGGAGGAAAGACCTGGCAAAGGAGAAAATATTCTGCTGTAAAATGTTATATAGGTTTCTTTTGTGTGAAACCACTAGACAGAATACCAGGTGTTGAATCACATGAGGAGATCTTGGCGCAGATTTATTACAGAGATTTCTAGCGAGGGATGTGATTTTGCCTTCTGAATGAAAGGATGAGGAGAAAGCAAGGGACACTCTGCCAGAACACAGAAATGGTATCAATGGTCCACAACAACAATTATTTCTAGGATCATTTTTATATGAATTTAAGAGACATAAAACATCGAGGCTTCAGAATATCATAATAAATGGGACTTTTATATTTTTTTTCTTAATGAACTTTGAAAAAAGGGATTCCACAGTGGGTCAGAAACACTCAAAGATAAGCAGATTTAAAGGCTGTGCACTCTTAGCTTGACTTTCCGAGGAGCAGAAGGAAATCTTCTTTCCACCTTGTCCCCGTTGTCTGACCAAAGTAACATCTTGAGCACATACAATTCCGAATATTCTCCCACTTCTTCCTTTTGCCTGTGAAGACACTTTCCCATGACCTCACTGTTCATTTCCTGTATGATAACTAAGAGAGAAGTCAGGCAGGAACTGTAACTGCTGTATTATTGAGGCTTGAACTTTGAGATCTCCACAGTCCGAGATAAAGGACACACAGAGCTCTGAGTGGCAAAATACCATCTAAGGGAGGGAATCAATTCCTCTCTCAAAAGAAAATTAATGGACTGAGCTACCAAGTCTGAATTAGTGCAGAGATATATCGCTTTTTCAGTCATGTTTCACATGCCCATGTGGTAACACGGAAACACAGGCAGTGGGAGATGAAAAAACATTTCAGTCCTGCAACCGGGAATCTGAAAGAGTTTTACAAATATGAGTTAATTGCCACAGCCTGCCAGAAAAAAAGTTATCTAGAAATTCATTAACATTTTACAGAAGGGTACGTGGAGACTATCCTGAGAACTCACTGCTAGAGCTGGTGATTCCAGCCCTGACACAGCTCATCTCTACCAACACTTACACAGTGAGCCAGCGAAGAGCAAGGCTGTAAACGGGTTTTATTCTGTAATTATCAGTTCTGGTTTTTTCTATACGAGGTGAACATTATCAGTTAGTGCTTGAGAGTGCACCAACCTGCCAGCTGTAATATACAAGTGTAATGACAGGAGATGCTGCCTGCAGCTTCAGGTTCACCTACTTGAAGTATTTCCTTCACGAGGGAAGTCCGTGAAAAATCAGGGCTAGAACCTTAACAACAAGACTTGCCAACCTCAAGGAGATTGAAGACAGAAGGGGAGAGGAGAAAGGAAGAAAGTGCTTCTTTTCCCATTCTTCTTGAGGGCTGTACCCATGTCCTGCTCTGGATGCTTAATCCTAAACCCTAAGTGCTCCTCTCTGTGGGCAGGGAAATACATCCGACCACATCCGGTTCTAGAAACGTTTGGACTTCCCTAAGACTGCACCACCTTATCAGAGAGATCCACCCCCGGCTCACACATGTCAGACACACACAGGTAGGCTGTAACTGGTCGCAGGAATCCCCAACAGAAATCATAAATTCCCAGGCTTAAAAATCCAGACTGCAAAGAGATGACCTATAGTGAAAGCAACGGGGTAAAGACATAGTAACTGAAGAAAATACCCATTTCTGTCTCTACTGCAGAGAAGTTAAATTTCGTGGAATCACCGAATGTGATTAGAGTTGGAATAGACATTAAAGACTCTCTCATTCCCCCCCCCTGCCCTGGGCAGGGCCACCTCCCACCAGACCAGGTTTCTCCAAGCCCCCTCCAACCTGCCCTTGAACCCCTCCAGGGATGGGGCAGCCACAGCTTCTCTGGCCAACCTGGGCCAGGCTCTCACCACCCTCACACCAAAGAACTTCTGCCCCACATCTCAGCTCCATCTCCCCTCTTTCAGTGTCAAACCCTTCCCCCTCATCCCATCGCTCCCCTCCCTGATCCAGAGTCCCCTCCCATCTCTCCTGGAGCCCCTTGAGGGACTGGAAGGGGCTCCAAGGTCTCCCCGGAGCCTTCTCTTCTCCAGGCTGAACCCCCCCCAACTCTCTCAGTCCCCCCTCCCAGCAGAGGGGCTCCAGCCCTCCCAGCATCTCCATGTCCCTCCTCTGGCCCCGCTCCAACAGCTCCGTGTCCTTCTGCTGTTGGTGGCCCCAGAGCTGGAGGCAGCACTGGGTGGGGGGGTCCCCCCAGAGCGGAGCAGAGGGGGAGGATCCCCCCCCCTCGCCCTGCTGGCCACGCTGCTGGGGATGCAGCCCAGGGTGTAGGGGGCTTGCTGGGATGGCAGCGCACGGTGCCAGCTCCTGTTGAGCTTCTCATCCACCAACACCCCCAAGTCCTTCCCCTCAGGGCTGCTCTCCAGCCATTCTCCACCCCACCTGTATTCGTGCCTGGGATTGCCGTGACCCAGGGGCAGGACCTTGCACTTGGCTTGGTTGAACCCCATAAGGTTCACACGATCCCACCTCTCCAGTCTGTCCAGGTCCCTCTGGATGGCATCCCTTCCCTCCAGCATGTCAACCCCACCACACAGCTTGGTGTCATCAGCAAACTTGCTGTGGGTGCCCTTGATCCCACTGTCCACGTCGCCAACAAAGATGTTAAACAGCACCGGTCCCAGTACTGACCACTGAGGAACACCTCTCATCACTGGTCACCACTTGGACATTGAGTCATTGACACCATATCTCATAATATCTAATCTTAATTTACGGAAAGAAGGTATTCTACTCAAAAGCATTGCTCAAATCAACTACATTGATCATTGGTTGGCAACTACATTGATTTGACAGAAGAGAAGCTTCTCTGGGGTCAGCCCACACACTTCACCCCAGGATTAGTTCCTGTCACCAAGCCAGCGGTACTGGCCCAGCTATGGAGAACAGCATAAAAATAACCAAATACCTCACCAAAACCAGCAGCAGCACTTTTTCAGTTGAGGATTTCAAAGTACTTTTCAAACTTCTATTACATCTCACAATGGACTGTCAGAAGTAAATTGAGAAAAAACACGTAGACTTATTTTACCACTCAAATAAAACCAAATAAACTCCATTCCTCCAGCCAAGACACGAGACCATTTATCCCAGGTAACTATAGAACAAAGCTTGTAAAAGAACAGGGGGAAAGCACATCTCTGTCGCCTCTTCTTACACTTACACAACACTGTCAAAGATTCAAAAATCCAGAGAACTTTAATGATGCTGAGTGAACAGCAAATGACCCGGGAATACAGGCATGTGACCAACGAACCAGGCAACAAAGACACAAGAGAGGAAAACAGAGGAAAAGCGTGTGGCGGGGAAAGAACACTTGAGGACAGGAGCATGGCAGCTCTGGAGAAAGGAGAAGAGTTCATGACTTTATCAACAAACAATGGGGTTTGCTGGAGGGAGCTGAACAGAGAGCAGTGTGGGAGCAGAACTGCTACAGGGCTAAAGAAGGAAAATGAAAAGGTTTGGGCCCATTCTGTGCTCAGGGTTCTCTCTGAGCCTCTACTGACTCAGCATTTTTAACTAGCTTTTTGTCTGCAAGAAGCTCTCAGCCCAAGAAGGCCTTCCTGATTGTCCTATCCATAGTCTCCTTCACCTGGAGTTTGTATGGACACAAGACTTCCATAGAATGGTGTGGAAATGCAAGGAAGGATCTTTAATATCTTTATCAATGATCTGGATGAGGGGATTGAGTGCACCCTCAGTAAATTTGTAGATGACACCAAACTGGGTGGGAGTGTTGATCTGCTTGAGGGTAGGAAGGCTCTACAGAGGGGCCTGGACAGGTTGGATCGATGGGCCAAGGCCAATTGGATGAGGTTCAATAAGGCCAAGTGCCGGGTCCTGCATTTCAGTCACAACAACCCCAGGCAACGCTACAGGCTGGGGAACGAGTGGCTGGAGCTGCCCAGCAGAAAAGGCTCTGGGGGTGTTAGTGGCCTGTCGGCTGAACAGGAGCCAGCAGTGTGTCCAGGTGGCCAAGAAGGCCACCAGCATCCTGGCCTGTGTCAGCACCAGCGTGGCCAGCAGGAGCAGGGCAGTGATGGTGCCTCTGTCCTCGGCGCTGGTGAGGCCTCACCTCGAGGGCTGGGTTCAGTTTTGGGCCCCTCACTACAGGAAGGACATTGAGGTGCTGGAGCGTGTCCAGAGGAGAGCCACTGAGCTGGGGAGGGGTCTGGAGAACAAGTCATACAAGGAGAGGCTGAGGGAACTGGACATGTTTAGTTTGGAGAAGAGGAGGCTGAGGGGACACCTTATTGCCCTCTACGACTACCTGAAAGGAGGGTGTAGAGAGGTGGGGGTTGGCCTCTTCTCCCAAGGGAATAATGACAGGACCAGAGGGAATGGTCTGAAGTTGGGGCAGGGGAGGTTTAGATTAGATCTGAGGAAGAATGACTTTCCTGAGAGGGTGGTCAGGCCCTGGAACAGCCTGCCCAGGGAGGTGGTGGAGTCACCATCCCTGGAGGGATTTAAGAAACATGTAGATGTGGGCACCTCAGGGCATGCTCTAGTGGCCAAGACTGTGGGGGTCTTTTGTGTGTGTGTTATGACTGGACTCGGTGATCTCAGAGGTCCTTTCCAACCATGAAGACTCTGTGATTCTGTGAAAGAAGGTGACAGCTTCACGGGAGGGTTAATCTTCACCGGCTGCTCACAGCTGACTGGGTCTCAGAGCCATCCCAGAAATGAGGGGGATCTCAAGCAAAGCAGTTCACTATCAAATGTGAAAGCTCCTGCTTTTAGCCGTTAGCAGGTGACCGGTGACAGAACCACGCGATACAAGCCTGAACAGGTCTGAAATCCTACGAAGAAGATTTGTACTGATTGCTTAGGACATTAGCAATTAGTTGTTTCTTTTTTGAGGTAATCAAAACGTCGCTCTAACACGCTGGATTGCCTCCAAAATATTTTGCTCTTTATAAAATTAGAGACAGGAGTCTGCAGCTACATTTATATTAGTTCTTGAGCACATTTAATTTACATTCCCAGGTGCTGAGGCCAGTTGGCATGGAATAACTTGCTCATGCTTTGAAACTCACCCGCTTCCAAAACTACATCTACTTCGCCTACGGAGAACAGTCCCTGAAACACCCTCACTCCAAAACTTGCTCTGGAAATTGTCTGCAAGGACACTGCTTGGAGAAGAGTGAGTGTGCCACGGACCTGCCCAGGGAAGAAGAGGCTGAGCTGCTGCTGCTCCGATGCCAGAGCAGAAAGTTCAAGAGTCACTGCTGCAATTCCATTTTCCCCCAGCCTTTCCATCAAAGCGCCTGGTTTCTCTCACTTCTGAAGGAGTCCAGTTTGCCTCTTGGACTGCTCCGAGCTGCAGGAACTGCAGAAGGCACCGTCTATGAAAACCTTGTGGAGAGTAACTTGCTCTTGCAGGAGAAATAAGACATAACTTGAACGACAGAGCAGTTGTTTTGACACAGGTGTGAAAAAGAGTATTATTATATGACCTGAGAGTCTAGAAAAAAATAATAGAGAATCACAGAATGATACAGGGTTGGAAGGGACCTCTAGAGATCATCTAGTCCAACCCCCTGCCAGAACAAGTCCACCTAGACCAGGTTACACAGGAACGTGTCCAGGCAGGTTTTGAACATCTCCAGAGATGGAGACCCCACCACCTCCCTGGGCAGCCTCTGCCAGGGCTCTGCCACCTGCAAAAGTAAAGAAGTTCTTCCTCGTGTTTAGGTGGAACTTCTTATGTTTAAGTTTGTGCCCGTTTCTGCTTGTCCTGTCCCTGGGCACCACTGAGAACAGACTGGCCCCATCCTGCTGACACCCACCCTTGAAGTATTTATAGGTGTTGATCAGATCCCTCCTCAGTCTTTTCTTCTCGAGACTCAAAAGCTCCAGGTCCCTCAGCCTCTCCTTGTAAGGGAGATGCTCCAGGCCCCTCATCATCTTTGTAGCCCCTTGCTGAACCCTCTCCAGCAGTTCCCTGTCCTTCTGGAACTGGAGAGCCCAGAACTGGTCCCAGTGCTCCAGCTGGGGCCTCCCCAGGGCAGAGCAGAGGGGGAGGATGACCTCCCTCCACCTGCTGGTCACACTCTTCCTGATGCACCCTAGGTTGTCATTGGCCTTCTGAAGAAAATTACTACCACCTTTGCCTCCTACCTTTATAAGAACAGAAATCAGTTCAGCTTTTATCCCTGTGATGCCATCTTTCAGGAGCTGGACTATATTGGACAGACCCACTATGAGAAGACAGGAGCTCTTCAAAATACTCCTTAGAAAAATGGTGAGTTATTCTCAGGTACTGCAAACTGACAAAGATCAGTGAAAATCTTGTCCCCTTCCAAGGAAAACCTGATGCATCTACAAACACACAGAATTGTGCATTTCTGTAGAGGTTTGTAGCGCAGTAAAAACATTGGTATGGATGAAGTGTGAAGAGAAATGCGTGTGAGAGACTGAGGAAGAGTCTGAGACAACACCACAGCAAGAGTTAATCTCCTTCTCTCTCTCATTTCCTTATTAGTGCTAAATATCTGCCACACAATTCATGGTGGCACTCCCTTTGGCAGCTGCTCCTTGTTAACTAAACACACACTCACATCAGATAAATACACTTTAGTGCTGTTCCTGTCATAAACTTCTCCAGTGATCACATCTCTTGCTTCACTTCCAGTATCCACCTGTCTCCTGAGCAGGCACTAAAACATGAAATAAAACACGTGGATTTGCTCCCGAGAACAATCGACAGCAACTAATGGTGGTAATGCATTTCTCATTAAGAAACGTAACTCTATTTATCAAAAGTTATTACTCTGCATGTTCATCACAGAAGCACTCCTAAATTGGCTTGGAAACCTGAAGTTTGTATCACGTTTTGTCCTGAGCAGTGAAGGTGCCAGAGGTGCTCATTTCTGTAACGGACACATCTTTCTGCTGCCAATAAACAGATTTCTCTGCAGGAGAGCCATGAGGCAGTCAGCACTTAAGGTCACTGTGAAGCTTTTCCGAACAGGAATTAGTGACTGAAGCAGAAAGGCTCTCATTATTCATCCTCCAAAGTACTCACTATCATGTAAAAACACTTGAATCCAAACACTCTCCAACAAAAACAGTTCAGCAAACAGCACAAAAGTGACACGAAGGCAACCATGACACATGCTTTCCAAGCTCCAAGGCCCATTCTCTGGTGTTAATCTTTAGGTTAATTACTCTGGTTTAGAGAGCAGGCCATCAAATGGAAAAAACCCAACTTCGATTTCCAAAACAATGCACTTGAGAAGATGTAGTTCTACTTTTAAGATTGAGATGCCCACAACGGATGCAAGTCTCCAACAGAGAAATATGTTCCTGACACAAAAAAAAAAAAAAAAAAAAGTGAGAGTTTCACAATCAATCTTTCATTTTCTGATTCCTTAAAAATCCAGCTTCTGCAACATAGTGCCATTAGTAAGACCAGATGCAACTTGCACGTGAATACTTTTGTGCTTGTACAGGAATTCTTTCATGATTTTCATTTTATTAAAAGAAAATGCGGATGTCCTCAGCCCAAGTAACTACTTCAGAGAAGTTAAAGCATTCACAGAAACTCAGAATCAAGCCCTAAAATTTTGCTGGAGGACAGCAACACTTTGGGCACATTTAGATTAGTAGAATCATCAAGATTGGGAGGCACCTTTCAGATCATCCAGTCCAACCTGCCACTGACAAAACCCATCACTAAACCGTATCTCTAAGCTCTACGTCTGCCTGGCTTTTAAATCCCTCCAGGGACAGCAAATCCACCACTGCCCTGGGCAGCCTCTTCCCATGTCTGACAACCCTTTAGGTGAAGAAATTTCTCTCAATATCCATCCTAAACCTCCCCTGGTGCAACTTGAGGCCGTTTCCTGTTGTCCCATCGCCTGTTCCTTGGGAGAAGAGACCGACCCCCCCCGGCTACACCCTCCTTTCAGGGGGTTGTAGAGAGCAAGAAGGTCTCCCCTCAGCCTCCTTTTCTCCAGGCTGAACACGGGCTCCCTCAGCTGCTCCTCACAAGACTTGGTCTCCAGACCCCTCACCAGCTCCGTTGCCCTTCTCTGGACACGCTCCAGCCCCTCAATGTCCTTCCTGTCGTGAGGGGCCCAAAACTCAAGGTGGGGCCTCACTAGTGCTGAGGGCAGGGGGACAGTCACTGCCCCACTCCTGCTGACCACACTGCTCCTGACACAGGTCAGGATGCTGGTGGCCTTCTTGGCCACCTGGGCATGCTGCTGGCTCATGTTCAGCCAATTTGCAACCACCACCCCCAGGTCCTTTCCCCCCGGGCAGTCCAGCCACTCTGCCCCCAGCCTGGAGCGTCCATGGGGTCGGTGTGACCCAAGGGCAGGATCCAGTGCTTGGCCTTGTTGAACCTCACACCATTGGCCTCAGCCCACGGATCCAGCCTGTCCAGATCCCTCTGCGGAGCCGCCTTCCCTCCAGCAGGGTCGGATGTAGCTCAGAAACGGACTCGAGCACCGCGGGGAGAGGCACTGGAAGAGCTGAGAGAAGAACAGGGCATCAGTGGCTAGCAGCAGGGCTTGCTAGGTGGAGCTCATACTACTCCCCCTCCCCCCCCCATCTTCATCTCCCCCCTCAGGCCTAGAGAGCGGCTCGCAGACAGTAAAGCTCTAAAAGGCAGGCAGCAGCGTGGAGGGATTGGTTTTTATTTCAAAAGACAGTAAGACAATTTTTTTCAATTTAGTATCAAAACACTTGATAAGGTTTCTTTTCTCCAGATTGGCCCCTAAAACTGCTACAACCAAGCAGCATGCTCGAGCACAAGCTACACGCCACGAGCCTGACACGTCTCCACACTCACGCCTCACAACAACTACACGTCAGCAATGCACAGCAGGATGGCTTGTACCTCATTAAGACACTAAGAGCACTCCTGGCCAGGAGGGAAGGCCTCAGCTCCCTCCCTCAGGGTAGGGAAAAAAAAAAAAAAAAAACACAACAAAACAACTTCCCCAAGAAAACAAGGCTGTTGTACTTAAGCTGTTAAGTGTAACCCAGCAATGAGCGATAAAGCTTGGTGCGTCAGCACTTAGTGAAGGCAAATTCAACGCCTGTGTAGCAATGGGTTAGAGGGGCCGAGGCTTCTCGAAGCCTATCAGAAAAGGAAGCGGCCAACGGTGGGAGGGAGGGAAGGGAAACAAGCCCTGTGAAGGATCAATGGTTCAGATAACAGGCTTGGCTTTAAAAAAAAAAAAAGAAAAAAAAGTCTCCTTTTGCCCAAGTTGCTTCTCCACAACACAGAGAGTTACCTTAAAGCTGAGAAACTGAACTGCACTTTTGGCAAGCAGCTCCTGGAAAGGAAGTTTACCCCACAGGCTTCCATCCCTAGCCTGGCTACTCTGATTCAGTGGCCCACAGCCAGGAACCGTCACACCCTCCTTCCTCCCCTGCCAAAGCAGGGTGGCCCAGAGCTGATTAAGAGAAGGTTAATACCAAATTTTAAAGCCAAGAGCTTTGAAGTGTAGCTCACCAGCCTCAGAGTTATTTGGAATGTTCACAATGGTTGCTACAAAAAAAAGGTAGTTACAAAATGTATACATCTCGAACATGCTCCCCAAACATTATTGCATTGTTCATTTCCCTTAATAATGCTGTTTGAAGCTCTGCCCAACCTGATGGCCTTTAACCCTGAGGCAAAGGAAGATTTGTGTTTGGTCAAGTTGGCAACAGAAAGTAAACTCTGGTCGCCCAGGGTTAGAGGCCAGCGGCGGCTGGGCCGGCCCCCCCAGGCGTCGTGTGGCGGAGGTGGTGGCAGGGATCCTTTACATCTCGTTCAGGTCTAGCAGGGTCTGGTCCAGCATTCTTTGCGTGCAGAGATGCTCCTCTTTGGTGGATTTCAGTTTATCTGGCAGGAAGCAAGAGTCAAAGAGTTACAGGTCGGCCTCATACAGGTGAGAACGCTCGGCCACAGAAAGCTTGTGCTAGCCCCTTCCCAGCAAGTCCTCAGGCTGGGGGGTGCCTGGCTGGGTGCAGCAGAAGCTCTGAGGTTGAATTTGTAGCCTGTGCCCCTGGCATTGCCAGGGCTGCCAGTGGGCACGGTGGCAGTGTACGTTTAGGCAGCGCTGAGGCAGTGTTTTACATGCAGGTGCCTCTGACTGGAACTAGCTTTCCCCAGGGCTTCAACGCTTCCAGACAGCAGACCCCCGTAGCCCAGCAAGCCACCCAAGAGCAACGCAGAGATTAAAAAAAAAAGAAATCACAATTAGAAATCACACACACCCTCCCCCCCCAAGAATTACAGCTGGTTGTGCCCCTCCTCTGGCCCCCCCCCCAGCACAGGACAGAGACGCCAAGCCGGTCACCAAGACCGTAACTACCTACAGCAGCAAGGAGCAGACAACGGTGCCTCAGGGACAGCGGGGAAGAGGCTGCTGTCAGTGAGGGGCAGGCAAGGGAGCAAGAGCAAGAGGGTGCTACAACTCTGCCCGAGACTCCAGGCAGCTGCACAGTCAATTCTCACATGTTCCTTAAGCCAGGAGGAGAGCTCAGACCAGCAACTAGCGCTCTAGGTAGGCTTTACTCCAAAGGTGAGCCCACCCATATCACTGAAGACGTCCACACGCTGGGACACCGGACAGACAGGCTGTAGAAAGATGTCCTTTAGATACAGACAGTTTCTCAAAGCCGCTCCCCAACCTCCCCAGGGTCAGAAACTGTGTGCAGAGCAAGAAGGAGCCTTCCTAGAGCACTAGCAACTGCAGTGTGTAAAGATTCCCTGCAAGCACTCAAGACACAGCTTCATGCTGTGGGTTGTGGGACTTGCTTTCAAGATGTCCATGAGTTTTCCCAGCTGGTTCTGGCTGGGGCTCTGCAGCTGCACCGGGGGGGTCAGGCCCCAGGAATGACCACTTCCCCCAAACCTTCTAAGTTAGGATTTAACTATATAGGAAAGTACTACAGGTGTGCAGTGGTTACAGACCACGAGGTCAGTCATTTATTGTTAGAAGCCATCTTTCCATGCAGCAGGAAATCCTACAGTCATTGAGCTAACAGTAAATTAAATCGTAGCACTCAACAGGCATCTATTAGCAGACATCAGCCTAACTTCACCCCACCCCTCTCCTGGCGGGTGCAGCCATTCTGGTTCCACGGAGGAGCCAGGCAGGACCCCCTGGACAAGGGAACAAGACTGCTCAAAAAACAGCCAAGTCTGAGGGTTACTTCACAAAGAATAGAGGTTACCTTTATATAAAAAAAAAAAATTCAAACTCTTAAATAAATGAGAGGATAAATTCAAGTGCCCCATTAAATAGCAGCAATTGCATAAAATTTGCAAGTCTGCCAGTCTTAAGAATGATCAGATTTCACTGTGGTCCACAGCACTGGTGGTCGCAATAAGCTTGTTTAAAGGCATTAGTGGGCCCCCTTCTCAGTCACACAGATCATGCAGCATTAACTTCAGCTCGTTAGAGAGCAGGCGGTTTTTCTCAAGTTGGCTGTACAGGCGCTCTGCAGCAGCAACAGGATTAGGGAAAACAAGAGGAAGAGAGAAAAAAGAGAGAAAGGGAAGGTTAGTAGAGTACCAAGATGAGCACATCAAATAAGCTGTCTCCATACTGCGTGTCCCTGAGGATCAAGTCCAGGCTATTACACAGATGAAGCCAGGGAGAACAAAGGCATGTCTTACTCTCATTTCAGCTTAGGAAGATCACAGAGGAAGCCAAGTGCAGGCAGAAATGGAAGTGCCACTAAGGGCTTGTGAAAGCAAAGAAAAGAAGAGGACACCAGAAGAGGAGCCTGCAGGCTGGACTTGGGTAAAGAGAGATTTGGGGTGTACTTTAAGCCTGTGGAGCACTTTTCAGAAAGCAGCAGTCCTACCTCAGCTGAACCAGAAGCACCTTCCTAAGTGACCACACAGCAGGGGGACTGACAGGGTTTTGACAGTAGGTTTTGACCAGAAGAACTGAGAATGACAGCATCTCATACCTGACCTGGAGGACACGCCTCCAAGGTCATGTCTTTATGCCACACTAACAACCCACCACGACCAGACAAGGACTGAAGGCAGTGCCTGCATCAGGCACAGGACAGGGGAAGTTCTAGAGCACAGGCTCCTGCTTGATGCTGGCCCCAGACCAACTAAATGAGCTGGGCACAAACTGCCTTTGCCCCCCACCCCGTCCCTGCCCGTACCACCTCGCAAGGCTCTAGTGGCCGCATTCATCCCCAAGGCTGGTACCAAGCACACGTGGTCATCAGCCACTCCAGGGAAAGGGACCATCTCCCAGAACAGGTCACCCTTGAGAGCTGGATGGCCACTGTCCCGTCACGCAGCCTGTCAGTCACCACAGAGAACCCATTCAGCATTTACCTCTGCCCATCCACACACACTTATCATGCTGGGAGGACCGTGCCCAATTCCTGCATTTGGGGGAATTCCAGGCAGTGAAAAGTCCTTTTATAGCACAGCGTCCAGCCCAGCAGAACTCATCATCACAACCTGCAGCGATCCACACAGTGTGCTGCCTCCACCTGATGAGTGAGCACAGAGACAGGAGCTCCTGCTGCCCTTAGGCTTCTCCTCAAATCATGGTACAAGGTCGTTAGGAATCTAGGGCACGCCCTGAAGGGGATCTACACCATTCCTCATTGCTTTCGCTATTTTGCTCTTGAACAAGACCTGGCCAGGAAAGGTTCAGGACACCGAGTCAAGCTGTTCACGTGGAGCAGCCAAAGCATGTCCCTGTCTGCCCAGTCCCTTCAGTGTGACAACCACACACACAGGGGGAAGCTCACCCTCACCCAGCCACCCTCAGACCTGCTCTAGCTGCACCTCACTCTGCAGGACAGGGGATAGTAGCGCTGATCAACTCGCTCTCTGGTCTCCAGGCTGGTTCTGAGCAGGTTGGACAGGCACTCTGATGGTACTGGGCACCCTATGCCAGTCTCCAGCCCCAGGTGACAAAGGCTGGTCCTGGGTCTCCAGAGTGGCAGGGGATGGGAGTGAACCGCTGTCAGAAGTACCAGTGACTGCAGGCAGGTGACACAGGCTCATGGCCTTCAAGCAAGGGTTACTGCTTGTGGACAGGACCTAATGATCCACCCCCACGAGGGAGGGAGCAGACTGAAGTTAATTAGCATGACCCTTCCCACGCCTGGGTCTGCTGCGCTGGCTCCAGTGTTTGTGTGGCCTGCTTCCCTCTCCGCCCAGCCCGCAGGGCAGCCTTACCAGCCACCCTTGGAACCCAGGGAGCTCTAGGACCTGTGCCTCCTGGTCAGCTAATCTGCAGTTCCAGCACTCCTGAGTCACCAGCCCAGCTCAGAGTAACCAGCCTGCACAAGCCTCACAATCCAGTCAGACCAGATGCCTCTCAGAACCTCCCAGGGCAGAAGTTGCATCACCCACCCATCCATCCATCCACCACCCAGCGTGGAGCTCCACCAGGACAAGCAGGAAAAGGGCCTGCCACAGCCCAGTCTGTGATAAGATCGCTTGCAACACCACTGTGCAACAGCAGAGCCACCAGCTCCACGCAGTTCGAGCCAGTAACAAACCCACAGCCAACAGGACCTCCCCATGAGGAGATAGGCCATTTCACAAGGGCAGGGTGTCACCTCCCACCTGGTGAGAGCTGGCAACTGAACGCTGGGCCAGAAGCCTCCGCACACCCGGACATTGGTGACAGAAGCTCTGCCACTCCCATGGGATCCAGAGCTCCAGCTGCAGGTTTGGTTACTGAGAGTTACGGCTTCTTGCTTTGGGCTTACAGGACACAGAGTTATCACCCCATACCCCACCACATACCCCAGACCACCATCTACTAGATCTTTCCAAGCTTTACCCTTTGAAATTCCCTGTGGCAATGCTCCCTCCTTTTCCCCCCCAGACCTGGCAGAGAGGGGACAGCCCTGACACAGGAGACAGAGCGAGAACAGGCTGGGGGAGTTGAGCGTGTCTGGACTATCCTCAGCGCTGGTGCCATTTGTGTGGAGAACAGAGTGACACAAACCTGAGGAAACCACGGGAGGTGTCTCATTTCATCAAAATTCTGCTCATGAAGGGCTCTTCGGGCACTGCGGCAGATGAACCAATCCAGAAAGGAAAAAAAGTATTTGACAAGCCACCACGAGGCAGCACATACAGTTACGAGAGGCTGATCAGTGTTTATGATACCAGAGCAACTAACAACACACTCAGACCAGGGGTGACGTGCGTCAAGTGTTTGCAGCCTGCAGTGCTCAGTGAAAAGCTCCGTGCCACGCTCCCAGGAGGACACTGTCACCCCCCAGCCCCCACATGGGGAGGGGAGGACTCTGTAAAAGGCACATTCCCTGGCCGGGGCGCCCACCGCCCTGCCACAGTGCACTCTCATTCCTGAGGCAAAGGGCCATACATCCCCTCCGCAGGCCCAGGCAGCACCTCGCACCCCACCAGTCCTGTCCAACTGGAAACCAGCCAGAGATCACTCGATATTTATTAGCTTGCACGCCCTGAGAGTGACCTAGCGATTATCAGGTGTGGTGACTTCCCACTGCAAGCCAGCATTTGGCAACCGAGGCCCGTGAACCCCACAGAGCGGGGAGGTGTGAGGAGTCTCTTCAGCCAGGCTGAAGCAGGCACAGCTCGAGGAGCTCCTGTGACAAACCCCCCCATTTGGCCCCACAGAGCACGCTGCCACCCAGGCACCCTCTGCAGAGCCACCAGTCACATCTGGGAGCCAGTAAGACACCCAAAGAGAAAAACCCAGTGCGTTAATGAAGTCTTGTGTATTCCACTGAAGGTGATGAGGATTACACTGGCTTGAAGGCAACGTTGCAACAGTTACTCTAAAGCAGCAAGTGGTCACTAGAAACCCATTTCTCAAAAGCGCCAGCCGTTCCATTCAATTTATACACGGGTTGTTTTCCTTAAAAAAGGTGACATCATGCTCAAGCAAGAGGCAAGAGAAATACAAAAGGAGCTTTATGGCTCTACACAAGATATGCAGATGAGAACAACATACTCCCAGCTACACCCAGACATTGAAAGGGCAGCCCCTCAGCGCACAGCAGTGTCTGGCACATCGGGTCAAAACAGTGGGAGCTTTGTTTAGGAGCAAGTGCAGCATAACTGGGGGGCTGCTGCTGCCAGGCTTCAGCGTCTTTACAGCACTCATTCCCAGGGATGCCCTGGGCACAGTAACTGGAAAAAGGTACTGGAATTCAGAGCGAGATGACGAGAGCGTGAATGCAGGGTGCAGATGCAGAACAAGCCATCAAGCAGAAAGGCAAATCCAAAGTGGAGTTTGGAATCGCAAGACTTATCTGTGTGAGATAGAAGGAGACACTAATTTTAAGACAAGTTGAAGTGTTTGTGCACAGCAAACTTGGCTTAGGAAGCTTTTGGACACTAGCGTTGTAGTCACGTTAAGGCTCTTCCTCTGCAGCGCAAGTACCTGGCCTCTCCCTGGTTAGTGGTAAGGACCCTGCGGAGCAGCCGTTAGTAGAACCCACTACAAATCCCAACAAAAAGCTGAGTAGCAAAGTTGCAGAAAACATAGGAGTTCAGCTACTTCCACAGATCAGTTCATGACCCAGCACATCTCAAGCCTGTTAACGGCAATGCCTAAGGAATCCACTCGAGTGCTATCCACAGCCTCTTCCAGGAGGAAACCCGAGGCTGTGGCCCAGTGGCTCCAGCAGGCAACCAAGGTACATTACCTTAGGAAGCCTTTCCCAGTGGGACTGGGAATTGCACTCAAGAGTTCAAGTCAGAACCCTTTCAGGCCAGCACAGCACTTAGTGTTACACATGCAGATCACAAGGGCCAGGAGTTAGAGCACAGCATGCTGCAGGGAAGCCTCCACAATCCTGGAGGCAGAGATCTGTAGAAGTAACCTAGACACAGTGCCATGGATTCTCCAGCTATGAAGATCACAGCAACCCAAGCAAGCTCTGGCGGTCTGGCCTGCTGAAGCGAGAGGCAAACACCAGCCAGCTCATATTTACATGGAAGTCATGTCATTCAGGGCGTGGTCCAGTTCCTCACTAATTGCTTTGTACTTCAGTTTCTGGGCATAGAGCTCATCTAGAAGAGGGTTAGGAGGAGAACAAAAGGGAAACAATGAGGGAGGGCAGAGTTCTTCCAACACCCTGGGGCAGGAAAAGCAGTATGGGATTCATGAACAGAAGAAAATGAAGTTAGATGTGGAGCCATCATGACTCTGTATTAGTTGCTAACAATGACCGGGAGGGTTCCAGCAGCCTGAGGACAGTCTGGTCTGACCAGCAAGTGCCTTCCAGGATTATAAGCTAGCTCCGAGGGGAGCAGAGCCAAGAACTCGAACTTGTGAGAACAAGCTGCCCAGCCAGGTCAGCAAAAATCACTGACAGGAGGAGCAGTGGGGAAGGGCAGCTCCATCCGCTCAGGGAGAAGCTCGCTACACCTAAGGCAGGCACAGATCAATCAAGGTGCTTTGTTCTCACCTTCCATCTCAACCCAAAAAACCTGCTTGGGAGAAATCAGTCACATAATAGTCATGGGCATCAGAGGGAATTCCCGTTGTGTAGCACAGAGCCTGGCAGTGTGAGCCCCACAGACAGGCCACACCTGTGCTCTCCATCAGATAATGGAGCAGACCAGCTGATCACCTGCCTTAGGGATGGAGGCAGGCCTGGAACTCTGTACTGCTGCACTCCTTGAGCACCACAGAGCTGGCACGGGCTTTCCCCTGCTCTGGCTGCCTAGTACCGTACAGCTGGTAATGCCGTTAACAGCTCCATAGAGCCCAGAGAACTTTGTCAGTTGTCATAAACTAGGTCACTTCAGCAGCAAGGCTGGAGACCAGGGCCAACTCTCCATCAACATGTTTCAAGGGGAGCATGCAGGGATCTGGCGGAGATTTTGCAGTTCCCAATAAAAGCTTGCCCTGGATCATGAGGTGGCTCGGATTGCTGCTTGGCGGCGGTTCTGGAACAGCTCAGCTGACACCATTGCTATTTCTAGATTAAAAAAAATAAAATCTCCCGAGTGACTCCAGATGGTAGGATGTGGCTTTGAATCTCCAAGACCTAGCACTAAGAGACCAGAAAGGCACATGCTGTGGTTGAGGCATGATGCCTGTACCAGTTTTGGTTTACCAGCACCACCACTCCAGCCACAGCCCCACATTTAAGGGAGGCAGTTGGAACCTTCTCCTTCCATGGCTTGGGGAAAGGTAGGACTGCGACGGCTGGCCTCAGGAGTGCTCCTGAAGTACTGCAAAACCAGGAACAGGGGGAGGAAAGGAACCCATCCTTGGCAGAAGCTGACCACCACAGCGCACGGATGGGGCTCCTGATGATTTAATCTCAAACCAGGAGCGATAATGGTCCTAAGTCTTCATGGGGGCTGTTTCATGACTCACTGACTACTCTGGTTGACTTACAGCAACGCTATCTGCAGCAGCCAGCCACCTGCAGGAGATCCTGCACACAAGTATGTTATTGTAACCAATTCCTGTCGGGTTCAGGCATTTTTTCCCTACGCCACTCCTTAAATAGGGCTAGGTTGGAGCACAGGAATCCAGTTACATTCCTGAGGACATCCCAACCAAGACACCAGCCACACTATCTGTTGCTATCAGTCAGATAAGGCAAGGTGTTTGGATCAGGAGCTTGTGGGCTGCCGCAGCAGAGCCAGGCAGTTGTTTGCAGAGCAGATACACGGGGCATGACTCTTGAGCCCAGAGGCACCAAGCCTCACCTCAGAAGCCACGTTAGGTCATGCTCCAAGTACTGAGGAGCAGAGCAGTATCTCCACTCTCCAGCTCTCTGGGAGACAGCCCTCTTCAGCTCCCCACACCTCACCATGTGTTCTTTGACTTCCCATCCCCAGAATGTACCTTCCAAATCATCAATTGTCTTCTCCAGCTTGGCTACAGACCGTTCAGCAAATTCAGCACGGGTCTCCGCCTGCCAGACAGAAGGGAGCCAGTTAGTGCAACAACTCTGGGATACAGCAAAGGAGGCATCAGCTGAGGACATGAAGTCTCCCAACCAGTCAAGCTGAGGCCAGCGTACCCAGGTGGGCTGTCCCAACATGGTCACTCACCTCTTTGAGTTTATCAGTCAAGATCTTGATCTCTTCTTCGTATTTATCCTCTTTTTGGGAGTACTGTGGAAAAAGAGGGGAGTTAGCAATCAGCAGCCCCAGGTGTGTCCCACTCCAGAGAGCCCACAGCTACACAGGGAGACTTAAACTCCTCACTGCAGCACACATGCCCACAGAAACTTCCAACCAGGAGTTGGTCACACCCCCTACCCTGGTCCAACTGGGTCAGGCAGCAAGTCCCACACCATGCACATAACACAAACCTGGGCACAGAAAAATTCTCATCCCAGCAGCATAAACAGCTGGGCTGGTGGAGTCTGCCCTGAGGCAGGGAAGGGCAGCCAGAGCCAGACCTCCCGCACTCCCAGCTCCTGCAGTCAGTGCTAGCCCTGCACTGCATCCATTAGCTCTCCCGGGAGAGCAGGCACAGCTCTCCTGGCTTGCTCAAGACTGAGGTTGCATCACTTCCATCCCAGTGGGTGCTCCACGGGTACACACCCTCCTACCAAAACAGAAATCTTTCTGGCCCTTGGACAAGCAGCCCTACCTTCTCAGCCTGAGCCTCAAGAGACTTGAGATTGTTGGTGACATTCTTCAGCTCTTCTTCCAGCTCGGAACATTTACTGTGGGTTTTCGTAAAGAAAGGAGAAAAAGGAAAAAGAAGTGGGAGGGAAAGACAGGAGACACAAGAAGTGAATCCACGTGCAGGGAAGACCAGGAAGTTCACAAGGAGACAGTCTGTGATCAGACTGGACAGGACCCTGCTTTCAGGCACTTGTGCGGAAAGCAAGTTCCCTTCCTGCCTCCAAGTTCATATTTTAAGTATCCTGCCAGCACATGCGCAGGGCACTGAGCTGAGCAGCTGAGATATGGACACAGGTTTCTGCCGGACCTGGAGTCTTCAGGTAGAAACTGCTTGTTTAGTTTGCTGTAAGGAGGGAAGCTGCTCTGACAGACTGATAGACAGCCACCACCACTCCAGCAGGAGTATTTATGGGCAGAGAGGACAGAACATTCCAGGAGAGAGAAAGATGCAGATAAGCTGAGGGAAGGAGCGTAGCAAGAAGACCACAAGAGTTCTGGTTTAATGGTTCGAGAAGGGAAAGGTTAGTACCTTTTCTTCGGCAACAGACAGACACTTCAAGTTCTGCTCCATCACTCTGATCTGCTCCTGCAGCTCCCGGCAACGACTGTTAGTGACGGTCACACGATGGCACAAGCCAGGTAGGGGCAAGGGTCAAAAGGAGCACCAATAACACAATACCGCAGAGCAAAAAAGGGGGTAGGGGAAAAACACAAAAAAGTCATGGTCATGACATGCATGTCTGGGCAGGAAGCACAGTGCTACTGCTGCCTACACACTAACTTTGTTAGACAAGGCCTGGAGTCCAGGAAAGCCCTGACCTCAAGGATCAGCTCAAGCATCCAGACATGTGAAAGGAGCCCAAACAGCGCAGTCTGCGTGTCTGCTCCCAGCAGAGGACACCCCGCTCACTGCTCAGCAGTGCAGAAGCCTGTAGTGGTTACCGCAAATATTTTAAGAGGCCAAAGACCAAACTCAGCCATAGCTCTGACCACGGACATCCCACAGGCCACTTCAGCTCCCAGTCTGGAGCCTCTGCTGCTTTAGCACAAGTGCTGTGCGTTCACGTGCCCTGTGGCACCATGTAAGGAGGCAGTGACCATACATACAAAGCGGTGCTGGTGAATAAATACCAAGTGGAGAAGGATTCTCTGGCCCCCCTGACCAGGGAGTCCCTCCATGCAAAGGGGCAGAACATCTCCACACCAAATCACATCACAAACTCCACGTCCTCAGTGGATCTAATCCTGTTCTGAGCAGGAGAGTGTTCCAGCTCTTCCATCTAAGGCTCTAAACCCACCCTGTGCTTCAGGCCTTGTGTAACAAGGTTAGAAATGCTGTGTTAGTTCCCATGCAAAGGTAGACGTGCTGGTTACATGCAAGCAGATTACTCACGACTCTGCAAGCTCAGCTCTCTCTTCAGTGCGCTCCAGATCCCCTTCTATGATCACCAGTTTCCGAGCAACCTGGAAGGAAGAAATGGAGTTAAGAGGAAGGAAGATGATTTTGTACTTACAGGCTGTGCAAGACAGTAAAGGGAACACCTGCAGGAGTCACTGGAGCTGCCAGAGCCTTTGGGCTATGGCGAACACTGATGTAGCTCTGCTGAGAGCCAGGCCCTCCCCCCAGGTTCGCTGAGGAAAGCCCTGCCAGCAGGAAGAGGAGCCGCCTCTCCTGGCCAGGGTCAGCTGGACCAGAGCATCCAAGGGTCTCACCTCCTCATACTTCCTGTCTGCCTCCTCCGCAATGTGCTTGGCTTCCTTGAGCTGGATCTCCTGCAGTTCCATCTTCTCCTCATCCTTCAGGGCTCTGTTTTCAATGACTTTCATGCCTCTGCCCAAACGAAAGCACAGGGAGGGGAGATGCATAAAACAATCCTGTACAAGCCAGCAATGTATGAGTTCCAGAGCGTTTACAGTGCTCCCCTGGGACCATGTTATGAGCTGCAACACCTCTGAGTGCAGAGGATAGCACAGGAAGGCAGCCACGGCCAGGCTGATGCAAATACAGCCGCCTCGATTGCTCAGAATTAAGTGTGCCTCGGAGTGTTACTCCAGCAGCTCATTTGGCCCCTGGACCACGGGAAACGTGGTGCTGCCGAGAAGAACGAGCCAGGCCGTCTCAGGGGCTCCACACAGCTGAGCCAAGCACTTTCCAGGCAGGAACGCAGGAAGAGCCAAGCCCATCTTTATGGCAGGATATCAGCTGGGTCAGGCTGTTCACTATGGCCTGTGCACCAGTGAAGCACATCAGCCACCTGGGAGCGGCCCGCTCCCCTCGGAATCACTGCCAGGCCAGGGAATGGCTGCCAGGAGGGAGAAAGCTGGCAGAGGCAGTGGGAAGAGAGGCTTCCCCACCAGCAGCCACCTTTATAAGTCAACAGTGTCCCAGTACCCCCTTTTTTCTCCTCCCTGGGAGGCGGGGATGTGTGGTATCACACAGCACTTCTTTGCTCCTTTCCCCTCGGGTTCCAAGGCACTCACCCAAGGCCAACAGCATTGTTTTAGCTGCTCTGCACAAGCGGGTACTGACTCCCACATCCAGCCTTGATGTGGTATCTACTTCCCACCCTCCAGGAAGCCCAAGAGGCTGATGGCACTAGGCCCTCAGTCAGGAACACGTCTGAGATGTCTGACAGAGTAAGGGCAGCAGCCCTTGCTCACCTTTCACTTTCATCTGCAGCCTTCTCTGCCTCCTCCAGCTTCTGCAGAGCTGTGGCAAGGCGCTCCTGGGCTCGGTCTAACTCTTCCTCCACCAGCTGGATACGGCGATTCAAAGATGCCACTTCTGCCTCAGCCTAGAGGGAGCAGAGGAGTGTGGCTCAGTCTGTGGCAGGTTTAGCACAGGGCAGCGGAGCTCTTCCTTCAGCTCAGCTGCAGCCCATGGGAAGCCAAAACAAAGCCAGGGTACTCTATCCACTTTCTTACAGTGGCTGCGCTCCCATACACTTGCACGCACGTTAAGCTTCACAACATTTCATGTACACGTGCTCTGTCCGAGCAGCAGTCAGTCATCCCGCAGGTTCCTCACCTGTCAGCCTGAGCTGCCGTGACAACCTAAGCCATAAACACTAAGTAGATGACTTACACTAATGGGTCTTCTCTGCAGCTGCTGTAATCCTGCCAGGCCATCAATCACAGCCCTATTTATCCACCACACCAGAGCGCTGTGACAGCTACCATTTAGCACAAAGTCAGTTTACTCATGGGATGGGGACATGAGCGGTGCTCCACGCAAGCCCTCTTATCAGCAACGTGAGAAAGATTAACAGCTTCATGTTCAGAAGTTTGCCGAGCTGTGTTCGGGCACTGCCAGGCCAGGCTCTCCACAGCGTTGCCCTAACGCAGGGCAGCAGCAGGGCTCAGCCGATCGCTGCGGTGCCCACAGCCCCAGCAGCCCAAGCCCCAGTGAGCCGGCCGTGCTCTGAGCTTCCTTCCTCCCAGTGACTCACTAATAACTCAGAGAAAGAGCAAAAGCCTCAGCCAGTCTTGAGACAGGTTGAGGAGGCCGATCCCCAGCAACAGCCGCAGCCAACAGCTACCTCGGCTCAGTCACATACGCCAGGAGCTGGTGAAACTGCCACGAGCCCTCGGGCGCCGTGCATTTGCCAGAAGCGTGACCACAACAGTGACCGAGGCTTTAATGAATCAGCAGAGATCAGAAGCCATCACACCCCGGCGAGGCCTGTTATGGCAGCTCTGCTATCAGCCACAGGGCATCTGCTTACAGCCCAGACCGTGTCAGCCACGACCAGAGCCCGGGGGGAAGCCCAGACGCTTTGGGGACACCAATGGCCCACGTGAGCTGCCCTGGGGGAACCCAGCACCCTGCTCTGCAGCAGGAACGCTGTGCTAGAACAGAGATGGACGGGGCTGCAGGCGCTTCAGGGCAGCACTGTGACCTTCTGCAGAGACCCGCGCGCAGGCACATGCCAGGCATATATGGAATATCCCAGCTAATTGTAACAAAGCAGCCTGCAAGGACGCGCTGCTTCCCACCGTGCCCAAGGAGGGAGGAGCAGAGAGATGAAAGAAGCCAGTGTTAGAGCAGGGCCCGACACAAACCACGTTCAATTCCCAGAAGAGACTGTCCGAGCTCTTCCCCCCAAGCTTGGCACCCCCTACACCCCCACCCCCAGCATGTTTCAAGGCCAGGTTGTGAGAGCAGGAGTTGCAGAGGAGCTCCCCTGCTGGCACACCCTGCTCTTCACCGGGGAAACCCGCAGCACTTTGATGCTCAAACAAGGCAGTGCTGCCCCACAGCCAGCCCCACCGGCACGTTCCTCCTCCTCCAGAGGAAGTGGTCTGCTCGAAGAGGAACAAAATGATACGTTAAACAGAACTGGGAAGGAGACTGCTTGACACAAACATCTTTTGCCTGCTAAAAAGGCAATGAGCTGTCAAGGTAGAGAGAGCCTCCTCCTTCTCCCGGGGGATGGAGACACACCAGCACAGCAGGTCTCCATTTCCTGCCACCACCCCCCTCCCCAAACCACATCATTTAGCCCTGACTTCCTACAGGCAGCACTTAACCCACCCAAAAACTCACTCTTGTTTTTACAGAGCTGCCTCTCCCCCTCTGCAGAGTTGGAAGGGACCTTAGAGATCATGGAGTCCCTGCCCTGGGCAGGGACACCTCCACTCAAGCAGGTTGCTCCAAGCCCCATCCAGCCTGGCCTTAAACACTTCCAGGGATGGGGCAGCCACAACTTCCCTGGGCAACCTGTTCCTCACAGTAAAGAATTTCTTCCTCATATCTAATCTAAATCTCTCCTCTTCCAATGTAAAACCATTACTCCTTGTCCTCTCACTACACTTCCTGACAAAGAGTCCCTCCCCAGCTCTCCTGTAGCTCCCTTCAGATACTGGAAGCTGCTATGAGGTCTCCCCAGAGCTTTCTCTTCTCCGCCTTCTACACTTCCACTTCTTCTACACCTCCCTTTCTGCTTCTCCTCACTGGACACAGCCGAGCTGTCGGGCTCTGGAGCACAGGGGTGACACTTCCAGGCAGTCCTGCTGCCAGCGGAACAGTCTCCTCATCCCACGCTTCCTTCAGGAAGGCAGCCCTGAGTCAGGGAGCTACCGGGAGCCCCGCAAGCCAAGAGCGGAGCTCCCCTCAGCCATGGAGGCTCCACCACCACTTCCCCAGGCCACCGAGATCCGACGGGGACATTCCTCAGGACCCAAGGGCCAGCCCACAGGGTGAGTTCAAGATGCCACTACACTGGGAGCACTGGTTCCCTCTCCCCAGCAGCCAGGCTGGGAGAAACACGCACGTTCCCATGACAACACCGCTATGGCAAGAGAATTCCTTATGTGGCTGCAAAGCCCGGGCCCAGCTGAGCTCTGGGAGTGGCCTGGTCCCGCACGGCACGGGATTCTGCCACCAGCCCCAGCAAAGCCCCGACGGTCCCCCGGCAGCCACCAACGCCGCTCCTGACGGACACGGGGCACGGGCACCGGGCGTGCAAAAGCCTCAGCTCCACGTTTTTCAATAGAACCGGCAGCAAAAATAAAAAAATAAGAAAATCACTCTGCGAATTCGCAGAGAGTCCCGCTCGGCCCCGAGCCACCCACCCACCGGGACCGGCCCCGTGTCACCCCCTCCGCCGTCCCCACGACGGGACCCCCGGCCCCGCTGAGCTCCCAGACCCTGCCCTGCCTGCTCCCTCCTTCCCTCCCCGCAATCCCAGTCCCCGCCGGTCCCGGGGGCAGCGGGGGATCCCCGCCGGCCAGGATGGGGAGCCCGGGAGGTTTCCCGTCCCCCCCGCGCTGGCAGCGGCACCGGCGAGCGAGCTCCCTTCCATTTTATCACCGCATGCCAAGGCTACTCACACCTTTGTGCTTGCAACACTGGGCCAGACAAGATGGCCGGGTTCCTCCCCCTCCTCCGGCGGCTCCGAGCCAGCGGGCGACCGGGGGAGGGGGGAAGACCCCGACCGAGGGGGAGACCCGGGGACCGGCGCGGGGGGACCCGTGACGACGAACGACGGAGCCGCCGGCTCCCTCCAGCCCCAGTCACTCCCCAGCACCGACCCATACATCGCGGCTGGGGGGCTCCGGGGACCCCGGCGAGACCCGCCGCCGCCACGGGGGACGCTGAGCGGGGACGGGACACCCCACCACCCCCCCCGGGCCCCGCAGACACCGCGAACGGGGCTGCGAAGGGGGACCCGAGGCCGGTATCCCGCAGCTCCTCCCGCGACCCCCGGCACCGCCACGTCCGCGGCCCTAACACCCCCGGGGGGGTGAGCTGCGGGGGTCCCGTCCCTCCTCCAGCTTCTCGGGGCCGCCCCGTCCCGCGGCCCCGCCGGTACCTGCTCGCGGTTGCGGCGCTCGGCCTCCACCTCCCGCTGCAGCCGGTCGGCCCGCTCCTCGGCGTCGTCCGCCTGCTGCTGCAGCACCTGGATCTTGCGCTTCACCGCCTCGATGGTGGTGGCCCCCGCCATCCTTCGCCTTCTCCTCCTCCCCGCCGCCCGGCCCGGCCCTACCCGCAGCTCCGCTCCGTGCCGGCCCCGCCCTGAAATACCGGAACCCGCCGCCCCGGTCCCACCGCCCGGGAAGTGACGTTTCCCCCCCCCCCCCCCCCCCCCCGTTGCCAGGGAGACGGGGAGCCGCAGCAGCCCGCCGGTGCGCCGGGGGGGCCTGGGGACGGCCCAGGCGGGAGCGGGGACACCGGGGCCTGACCCACACAGCACCCGGGAGAGCCCCCTGTGGGGCTGGGGACACCGGGACCTGCCCCACGGGGGTGTGGGGACACCAGGACCTGCCCCACGGGGGCCTGGGGGCACAGGGACCTGCCCCACGGGGGTGTGGGGACACCAAGACCTGTCCCACGGGGGTCTGGGGGCACAGGGAGCTGCCCCACGGGGGTGTGGGGACACCAGGACCTGTCCCACAGGGGCCTGGAGACATCGGCACCTGCCCCACGGGTGCCTGTGGACACTGGGACCTGCCCCACGGGGGTGTGGGGACACCAGGACCTGCCCCACGGGGGCCTGGGGGCACAGGGACCTGCCCCACGGGGGTGTGGGGACACCAGGACCTGTCCCACAGGGGCCTGGAGACATCGGCACCTGCCCCACGGGTGCCTGACGACACAGGGACCTGCTCCACGGGGGCCTGGGGACACCAGGACCTGCCCCACGGGGGTGTGGGGACACCAAGACCTGTCCCACGGGGGTCTGGGGGCACAGGGAGCTGCCCCACGGGGGTGTGGGGACACCAGGACCTGCCCCATAGGGGCGTGGAGACATCGGCACCTGCCCCACGGGTGCCTGAGGACACTGGGACCTGCCCCACGGGGTCCTAGGGGCACAGGAACCTGCCCCACAGGGGTGTGGGAACACCAGGACCTGCCCCACGGGTGCCTGGGGACACTGAGATCTGCCCCATGCGGGTTGGCCCCCATGTGGCCTATGTGGCCCCATGTGGGCCTACATGCATAGTGACCTACCCCATGTGGTTATGGGGACACTGGGACCTGCCCCACGGGTGCCTGGGGACACTGGGACCTGCCCCACGGGTGCCTGGGGGCATGGGGACCTGCCCCATGGGCATCTGGGGACACTGGGATCTGCCACACCTGAGTGCAGGGACACCAGGACTTGACCATGCGGGTATAGGGACACAAGGGCCTGCCCCACAGGGCCCTGCCCCACACAGGCCTCCGCATCCCGCCCCACAGGGGTGTGCGCACCCCTCACCCCTGCCGTGCCCCCATGCGTCCCCCAAAGCCAGGCCCTGTCCCTCGGCCCCATGGGCCTCACATGGGCACAGCTGGGCTGCAGCGGCGCCACATTCCTGGGGACTGAGCTCACTGGCCTGGCCCCCCCGCCCCACTCCTGCTCTGAAGAGAGAGCCCCCCCACTCAGTGGGGCCAAACCCCCCCAGCCCTGAGGCAGGTCCCGCTCTCCTTTTCCTCCCCAGGACGGGGCTCTGGCGCTTGCTGCCATGCTGCTGCTGCCAGGCTCCTGCTCCGCTGCCATGCCCCAAACCCCACCATCACAACAGCTTCAGCCGCTGCTAAAACTCTCCGGTTTCAGAAGCACAAGACGTGCCATCACGCTGCCAAGAGTGATGTTCCTCTGGGCCACGAGGGGCACAGAGCCCCCCCAGGAGCTCAATACAAGTGTAACTTAGACCTGTCGCTGCCCTCGTTTGCCACGCAGCCTGTTCGGCAGCACTTCGGGCACATGAACCAAAGGGAAAGGGGGACACCAGGCTGCCACCGCTGTGCTACTTCCAAAAACCCTCAGCAGTCAGGCAGGGACATGCCCCAGGGGAGCGTGTGCCGGGGACAAGAGCTTGACGGGTCCCCCAGAGATGAGCTGGTGACCCAAAGGGCCTGGCTCTCCCTGCACCCACCAGCTGGAAGGAGTCGGGGGCAGCTCCGTGCATCCAATGCTCCAGGGTCCAAAATCCCTCCTCCTGCCCCTCTGCTTCCCCGAGCCGGGGTGAAACCAGGGGAGCCCCAAGAGCCACTCCAGTGGGGTTGTGGCTGGAAAAAGGGGGCTCTGAATGAACAGAAAGGGATTAACGAGATGTGAAGCAAGTGGGGATATTGTCCTCAGCCCTGATGGCAGGGAGAGAGGCCGAAAATGCCAGCCAGGGAGGAAAGAATGGCGTGAGGGAGGAAAGGGCTCCCCAGAGCTCCGCAAGGCCACGCTCGGTGTGTGCCGACCTCCAGCGCTGCCACACACTCGGCTGGGGCCGGGAGAGGAAGCCATGACCAGAGCCATGGGGCTGACACCGCCCGGGGCTCAGGGAGAGCCCCGCAGTTCCCGATTACACCCCAGCTCCCAGCTCGGAGCCGGGATGTGTCAGTGAGAGCCAGCCCAGGCACCGTGCCGGGGCTTGGGACACTTCCCAGTGGCCCAGCGTCGGTGGCCATGCCGCTCCTGCTGCCGGGGCAGGCGTCAGAGCTGGGCCATCAGGGAGAGGAGCCGGGGGTTTTCTTCCAGCTCCCAAAGGAGGCAAGACCCACATCTCCCAAGCGCTCGACCCCCGAGATGTGGTGGCCCCACAGGGTGACAGCCCTTTTGGCTGCGAGGAGTGGAGCCAAATTCCAGCCACGTGATGGCCGGGAGAGCGGCCGGACGGCGAAACCCTGCACCGCTCGCGCCATTGTTTTCCTGGAAACGGCGGCCAACAATAGCCAGGCTGTGCTGCTGTCACGCTGCCCACGCAGCCCCCGCCTGCCCGGGGGGGCCAAGGGCTCCCCCCTCCTCTGGAGCTCAGCTCCTCCGACAGCAGCCGTGACAGGGACCTTCCTGGGGACACGCAGGGACCCCACATCCTGCGTTCAAGGTGCTGCTCGCTGCCGCCAGCCACTGTGGCTCCGTCCCCGGCTGGGGGTCCCTGTGCCCTGCTCTCGGGACCCTGCCTGCCCACCCTGCTCTGCCCCCACTGCCTGGGATGTCCTTGCCCCCGCCACCATCCCTCTGTCCCCTGGGTCCCCCCCCCACCGAGGATGTGTCCTTCCCGGGGTCACTCTCTGTTCCCATACACAGCTTTGGAGGAGTGCACCGAGCCTGATAGGGACCTTCTGCCATCCCCAAGGCCACAGGGCAGGGTGACAAGGGGAGGGCAGCCACCCCAGCTCCCACCCTGCACCCCATACGTACATCTGCTGCCTTCTTCTCCGCCAGCTCCAGCTTCTCCTGGGCATCTTTCAGGGCCTCGGAGTATTTGTCCAGCTCATCCTCCGTCCCTTTGAGCTTCTTCTGCATGGCGGCGAGCTCATCCTCCAGCTGGAAGGGCAGCGAAAGTCACTGCAGGTGGATGCTCCTCTGGACCCCCACATGGGGGGAGAGCCCTTGGATGCCCCTCTGGACCCCCACATGGGGGGAGAGCCCTTGGATGCCCCTCTGGACCCCCACATGGGAGGAGAGCCCTTGGATGCCCCTCTGGACCCCTACATGGGGGGAGAGCCCTGCCTATCCCATTCCTTGCTCAGGTCTGCCCCACAGCATCCCTCCTGCCCCAGCCTGGAATCAGCTCTGCCCCACAGTGTCCATGTGCTGAGCCCTGGGCAGTCCTCAGGATGCCCCACGGCATCGTGACACAGTCCCTGAGCTGTGGGACAGTGACAGCTCTCACCCCGCTGTTCCCCTGACCAGAGTGTGTTGGGTCTGGGCTCAGCACGGTCCATCCCCCCAGACACCCCCAGGCTGGGGACATCTCCCACTCCCCTACCTGCTTGCTCCGCTCCTCCGCCTGCTTCTGCTCGGCCTCCGCCTGCTCCGCCCGGTCCAGGGCGTTCTCCTTGTCCAGCTTCAGCATCTGCATCTTCTTCTTGATGGCCTCCATCCTTGGTGGGACGCGGGCGCTGGCAGCGGGGCAGCGGGCAGCAGGACGGGCAAGGGCAGGCAGGGCAGTGGTGCTGCCTGATGCCTCGCTGCCCGCTTTATCAACTCTGCCCTGCCCGGTGGCACAGGGGCTTTGCCTTTCTTGGGCCGAGCCGCCTCCCCACCTTCCCAAAAAGTCTGTGCTGGGGACCCATTGTCTGCCCAGGGGGGGTCCGGGTGGCCACAGCCTTATTTGGGCTCCTGAGGACAGCTGGGGTGGTTATAAAAAGCAGAGGCAGGTCTGCAAACGGGGGGTCCCACATTGTCCTGGCTGCCTGTCCCCCCCCAACCTTGAAATGGGTCACCCTGGCCAGTGTCCTGGTGCTCCTGCCCAGCACTCCCTCGAGACACACTGGGGACATTGAGCTGGGTCCCCGTGGCACCGGCAGCAGAGCCGGTTTGCATCCCACCGGGGTGTTTTGGTGGCCCCCGGGCTGACATTTACCCGTGCCCGGGGGCAGCGTGGAAAAGGGCGAGCTCATCCTGGCGCTATTTTAAGAGCAGGGGCTTAGCAGCAGCCCCCGGCCCAAATTGTTTGGCTCGGTGGGGAGCAGAAGGCGGGAATTGAGCCCCACACCCTGGGAAGAACACCCCAGGAGCCCCCCGAGCCCCTGGCCTGGCTCCAGCCGCGCTGGTGCTTGGCCGCGGGGCAGAAGATGCTGTTGGCAGCCGGAGGAGTGAATTCCCCAGGCGCAGGGAGGAATTCTCAGGGCGAGCGGCGGCACTTCCTACGCAGCCGGGGGATTAGCAGCCTCCTTGCGCCAGCCCCAAGGTCCCGCCGGCCCCGGGAGCCAGGACGGGATCTCCCACAGGGGGACACCCACTGCGGGGCCGGGGGGCCAGCACCCAGGGACCCAGGAGACAAAGAGCCACCCCGGGAGCAGCTCCCCCCACCCCGGGCAGGGCGCCAGGAGGGACAATGCCCACCCAGGGCCCTGAGCGGCCGCTACACCTCCGTGCCCTGGGAGCCATAAATAACCCCCGTGCACCGGGGCCAGCGGAGCCAGCGGTGGGCACGGGGCCACGCGCCTTTGTCCTGGGATCATCCCGGGCGTGAGCGGGGGGGACAGGTGGTGAGCACTGACCCCACTGCCATCCCAAACCTCTGCCAGGCCCTGGGGGTGGCAGCTCCTGGCTCCCTCTCCCCGGCCCCACAGAGACCGGCGCGTGGTGCGGGCAGACAGGGGTTATTGCAGCAGCAAGAGGATGGAATGGGGGGTGCAGGAAGGGGCGCAGGGGGACCCCCCTGGCACTCCCCTCCTGCCCTCTGGAGAGTGCAGGCAGCATCTCGCCTGGTCAGCGCTGGGCATCCCTGGCGCTGTAAGAATATGTTTGATATTTAGTTGGTTTTCCAATAAAACAACCTAATATCAAACATATCAGACAGAGGCAGGGACAGGCAGAGGCGGACAGGACCCGGGGCTCAGCTCCCTGTAAGAGAAGGAGAGAAGGAGAGACTGAGAGCTGGTGGGGGGGTCACCTCTCCGGTTTGCCCGGGCAGGACCCCCCCCAGGTCACTGCGCAGGCAGCACCTCAGTGCCTCCTCAGTGTCTGGAGCCCGCCTGGGCAGCTGCGCCAGCACTGGGATGCTCTGGGATCTGGTACTGGGATGCTCTGGATCTGGGATCTGGAGCCGTCCTGCAGTGGGGACGAAGCCAGAGCAAGGCAGTGCTCCTGGCACGGCACGCCATGGCACGGCATGGACTGGCATGGCATGGCAAGGAAGCGCTGCCCACCCGTCCCTGCGCTCCCAGGGCCAAGGGGACCCCACGTCTGTCACTGCCTTACCTGGGCCGGCGTGGGGGGCTCCTCGGTGGAATGGTTCAGGGGCTGCCCAGCCACCATTTATAACCGCGCTCAGCTGCACCCGGCGGGGGGATGCAGCCGGCAAACGCCCTGGCCCCACGCACGTGGCCTCGTTCCCATTAATTACCACCCATCGACGTCCCCCTGCCCCCTCCGCGGACCCCCGCGCCCTTGCCGCTGAGCGCTGCCAGTCGATACGGGTCGATGGCCCCGCGCCGCCTGCTCCTGCCCCCAGCCACACGCCGCCGTCATTAGCGGGGCCGTCGATACCGGGGAGCCAGGCCCGTCCCGGCGGGCTCTGCGCCACCGAGGGGGCTGCGCCTGACCCTGCCCAAGGACGAGCCTTGGCCAGTGCTGGGGGGCTGTGTCCCTCTCCCCTTGCTTTGGGGGAGCTGCTGGGACACCCTATGCACAGGGGTGGCCGGAGGAGGTGACCACTGTCACCCTGCCCCATGTTTCATGTGGTCCCCCCACGCTGGGCAGAGCTGGGTGACGAAGATGGGACCCCAGACCCATTCTGGGGTGGTCATCCTGGCTGGTGGCCTGCAGCCAGGAGGGCACACAGGGTCTCTTGAGATGCTGGGGCCATGTGTCTCCCCACGTCGTACTGGTGCTTCACTGCAGCGGCACACATCGGCCTTGGGAACGGCACTGGGGGAGCTCTGTGGTGGCCCAAGTTTTGGGGGGCCAATGGGGCAGGACATGGGGCAAGTGGGAGCCCTGAATGCCTTTTGGGAACCGGCGCACAGCCCCTGCCCTGCTGCCTGCCTGGGCTGGCAGGGAGGACATGGGGGTCTGGCCCCACGGGGGTGGCAGTGGGGCAGCAGGGCCGTGCAGGGAGGGTGGCAGTGGGGACACACGTGGCGGCAGCAGGGTGCCGGGAGCGGGCGTGCAGCGGCGGCTGATGTGATGCATCCGGACAGCCGAGCTAATGAAGGGCCGTGGGCGGGGGGTGCCGGCCCTGCGGCCCCCAGCCCTGTCAATAAGCAGAGCCAGGGCAGGAGCTGATGGGCCCTGGGGCTGGGAGACACCAAGGTCGGGCGCAGGCAGCGGGGACGGCAGTGGGGGGACAGAGCCCCCCCAGTCAGGGGGCAGGCAGGGGCTCAGGGGTGCCTGAATGGCGAGTGGGGCCAGGGAGTGTTGCACCCGGCCGGGCTCCTCTCCCCACTGCTGTGTCACACGGCCGGGAGCACCGTGACAAGGGGGACAGGAGCATGTGGCCGTGTTGGGACCCGTGCCGGAGCGGGACGCAGCCATGTAGCACGCTGGCCGTGCTGCCATCTCCTGGCGTGACCACGGCCGGGCCCGTGTGTGCAGGATGTGGCACGCGTAGGGTGATGGTCAACGTCGTCTGGATCCCAACCACAGGGATCATGCTGGGCTGTCCCTTCCCTCCACCTCTGCCCGGGTCTGTCCCATGTCCCAATGCCCAGCAGATGCAGTGCCCGTCTTGCTCAACATGTTTTATTTGAAGCCAGGTGATGCCAGGTGGGTGCTGAGACCCCCCAGCCAGGCGCTCAGAGCCGCTCCACGTAGAAGGCCTTCCCGAGCCGCTGCAGCTCCTGCTGGTGCTGCTGGTGCTCGTCCTGCAGCAGCCGGAGCAGAGCAGCCCGTCGGACCTACCGGCACAGGAGCCGGTGCTGAGCCCCACCGTCCCCAGGCTGGTCCCGCAGGATGCGGTTCCAGAGTGGGAGAAGGGGGACACCCAACCCTGGGGGCACAGGACTGGGTGCCCCCCGGCCCCACACCCGGCCTCACCGCCGTCTGCTCCTTGCCAGCGAGCTGCATCTCTGACACCATGCGCTGCCGCAGCGCCACGGCCCAGATCCTCTGCCAGCACCGCGCGTACTCAACGGCCACCTGCCCAGAGCTGTGGGGACACGGCAAAGGATGGGGTATCAGGGCTCCCCCCGCACCTGCTGCCCCCCCCTCCCAGTACAGGGAGTTCAGCCCCCAGGGCCCCCTCTGCCAGCTCTACCTCTCCATCAGCCTTGCGCAGGCGCTGCCCTTCACCAGGACCTGCAACCAAAGCAACATGTTTTGGGGGGGGGGGGGGGGG